>NW_026731852.1:0-95000 GCF_028476545.2 Physella acuta
AGTTTGCAAACGACCGGCCACAAGACGACTATATATAGACACAAAAAGCTATTACAGTCTAGTCCTAGCGAGCTGTTCATCACTGCAATGTTGGGGACGGCCTTGAATGGCATAATCAATGCCCGTAACATCAACTATACAAGCATGTCTGTTCTACATTGTCACGGTGTCTATGATGCTTTGTTCCTGTGAAGTAATTTCCTAGCTGTGTCAGAGATTATTTATAAATATAATTAAGAATGGTGCGCCCGACAAAGATCGTTACTTCGGAACAATCCTCAAGTGAATTAATTATGTATCTAAGATCTTTGGCACAATCTTGAAGCGAAATGTGTGTCGACTAAGATCTTTGGCACAATCTTCAAGTGAATTGTGTGTCGACTAAGATCTTTGGCACAATCTTCAAGTGAATTGTGTGTCGACTAAGATTTTTGGCACAATCTTGAAGTGAATTGTATCTGACATCGATCTTTAATTTGACCAAAGTCTAAATGCGCTTCTAACAAAGATCTTTAGTTTGGTCATCCTCTAGTCAATTAAGCGTTTGACAAAGATCATCAGTTGGCTATTTTAATCATGAAGTGTTATAAATAATAAAAGTACATTCGTAAAGAGGTGCTATTCTAGGGTAGGGGGGGGGTGAGATGGCATCAAATCCCACGAAGACATGTTTTTACTCCGTTATACTTTAAACTGTTTGGAAATTGAAATTCACCATAACACAACTGTTAGAAGAGCGCTATACCCCAGCCACCTTCTCCACACTCCCCAACTACCGTGTCGGGTTGTGAAATTGTTGCAGCCAAAACAAAACAGTTAAAATTGTCTCATTTTAACTCTTGAATTTAAACAAGTTAATAAAAAGTCTAGTGACAATTTAAGCGCAATTTCCTTATGTTATCCATAACAATTTTAAATCGAGATAAATCATAGCTCCTCCTCCTTCGCCTGCGTCTTGCGCAGTTCGCTGCTAAGCCAGCCAGGTCACATGATTTACCCTCCTTTTCATTCGCCTTCCACTGCCTTTTTTGCTATATAGTACTGTAATGTATTATGTATAATGTAATTTTAAATAATGCGGACGTGTAGGGGGTGTTTAGTTGTCGCGCTTTTAAAAAAAATTTTGTGACCGAACGAAAGGATATTTTTTAAAACTTTCTTCGGCAATTTTGTTCTAAATTATGGCAGGAATCGATTGGTAAATGTTTCAAGGCGCGAAGTGGTCTGGTTGCCGAGAAATGGGCCAAAAACTGCATTTTTTTCGAGGTTTTTTGGCTTTTCCGGGAAATCCATGAAGGAAACCCGGAAATTTTTTTTGGCCTATGTCAGGGGTCGGCAACCTTTTGAAGCGGAAGAGCCAAAAGTTACAATTTTCAAAATTTCCCTGGTTTTAAAGAGCCACTAACATTTTTTTTTATTTCAAATATTTTATTTTTTATTAAGATTATTAGTATTTGTGCAAGGAGCTGGAGAGCCGCATCTTGACATCAAAAGAGCCGCATGCGGCTCGCGAGCCGCAGGTTGCCGACCCCTGGCCTATGTTCATCATCGGAACTTGCTTAACAGATTTGCTTTTGGAACTAGTCCTCGATATTGCTTCGTTGAGGAGGAGATACGACTTAAAGACGACTTAAAGCTGCGGACACACATCCATCCATCCATTCCCAGAAATGACGAGTTAATAATCGCAATTCTCCAGAATGGAAATTGCGCTAAAAAATTAAAATTGTCTCCTTTTACCTCCTTTTATGTCGTCCAAAAAAGTTTAAATTGTCTTCCTCAAACACATAAATAAAAACACTATAAACTGTCTCCCTCTAATATCGACACAGACATGACAACATTTGCAAAATTCGATAAATGAAACCCATCGATAGATGCCACAAAACGCCAATGGTAGACACGAAGGACGTCTGTACCGTGCCTGTAGGACATGTCGTTTGTGGTCGGCTGTGACGTATGCGGTCCTGCACGTCTGATCCAAGCCTTGATGTCATGTACGTCTGATCCTAGACTTGATGTCATGTACGTCTGATCCAAGCCTTGATGTCATGTACGTCTGATCCAAGCCTTGATGTCGTGTACGTCTGATCCTAGCCTTGATGTCATGTACGTCTGATCCTAGCCTTGATGTCATGTACGTCTGATCCTAGCCTTGATGTCATGTACGTCTGATCCTAGCCTTGATGTCATGTACGTCTGATCCAAGCCTTGATGTCATGTACGTCTGATCCAAGCCTTGATGTCATGTACGTCTGATCCTAGCCTTGATGTCATGTACGTCTGATCCTAGCCTTGATGTCATGTACGTCTGATCCAAGCCTTGATGTCATGTACGTCTGATCCAAGCCTTGATGTCATGTACGTCTGATCCAAGCCTTGATGTAATGTACGTCTGATCCAAGCCTTGATGTCATGTACGTCTGATCCAAGCCTTGATGTCATGTACGTCTGATCCAAGCCTTGATGTAATGTACGTCTGATCCAAGCCTTGATGTCATGTACGTCTGATCCAAGCCTTGATGTCATGTACGTCTGATCCAAGCCTTGATGTCATGTACGTCTGATCCTAGCCTTGATGTCATGTACGTCTGATCCTAGCCTTGATGTCATGTACGTCTGATCCAAGCCTTGATGTCATGTACGTCTGATCCAAGCCTTGATGTCATGTACGTCTGATCCAAGCCTTGATGTAATGTACGTCTGATCCAAGCCTTGATGTCATGTACGTCTGATCCAAGCCTTGATGTCATGTACGTCTGATCCAAGCCTTGATGTAATGTACGTCTGATCCAAGCCTTGATGTCATGTACGTCTGATCCAAGCCTTGATGTCATGTACGTCTGATCCAAGCCTTGATGTCATGTACGTCTGATCCAAGCCTTGATGTCATGTACGTCTGATCCAAGCCTTGATGTCATGTACGTCTGATCCAAGCCTTGATGTCAGTTACGTCTGATCCAAGCCTTGATGTCATGTACGTCTGATCCAAGCCTTGGTGGCATGTACGTCTGATCCAAGCCTTGATGTCATGCACGTCTGATCCAAGCCTTGATGTCATGTACGTCTGATCCTAGCCTTGATGTCATGTACGTCTGATCCTAGCCTTGATGTCATGTACGTCTGATCCAAGCCTTGATGTCATGTACGTCTGATCCAAGCCTTGATGTCATGTACGTCTGATCCAAGCCTTGATGTCATGTACGTCTGATCCTAGCCTTGATGTCATGTACGTCTGATCCAAGCCTTGATGTCATGTACGTCTGATCCAAGCCTTGATGTCATGTACGTCTGATCCAAGCCTTGATGTCATGTACGTCTGATCCAAGCCTTGATGTCATGTACGTCTGATCCAAGCCTTGATGTCAGTTACGTCTGATCCAAGCCTTGATGTCATGTACGTCTGATCCAAGCCTTGATGTCATGTACGTCTGATCCAAGCCTTGATGTCATGTAGCGACGCAGGGATTTGTACCTGGTCTATCACATCAGATTTCACACGGATATACAAGACCAGTCGGCTGGTTCATTGGTCACATGATCAGAAGACGCGTCTACCTAGACTGTAGTTAATAATTATGATGTTGTCAAGAATGTGTTGAATAATGTGTTCTCATTACCAAATAGACTTTAGGGAATTACAGAGGAGTCACGTGACCGGGACGAATGTTCTAGAACTAATCGCAAGCTGCAAAAGTCAACAGCATCGATCAAATTTTACCTCAAAAAGGACATCATTGATCAAATTCCCCCCCCCCCCCCACACCCAAAGGACGTAATTGATCAAATTCCCCCCCCCCTCCCAAACGGTCGTCATTAATCAAATTTCCACCAAAAAGAACGTCTATGTTTAATTTCTCCACAAAACGGACGTCATTGTTAAAATGTCCCCCCAAAAAGGACATCAATTGATCAAATTTTCACCCAAAACTGATATCTACTTATGTTACTGTAACACATATGGTTACCAGCCAGGGGAGGGAAAAATATGAAGTTTTAATTCATTGAGTTGCGGCCCCTGTGGGGTCGTGGCCCTGTGACTTAGTTGTTTTTTTTCCGTGCTTTTGTGAGCGAAATTACCGGTGTTCCATGTCATGTGACATGGGACTGTGGGTAGTTCATGCCTAGCCGTGTCAGTCACACGCAAGCCTGCTGTCTGTGGACACGGTGACCAAAATGTAGACCTAATGAAGGTAGTTATATAAATTATGTTTGTTAAAATACTTATTTGTGTATTCCTGCTAGTGTTGCATGTGCACACTAGTTAGGGTGAGTATTAATATAAGTATTTATTTGTAGTACTACTTATTGGTACTTGTTGGCAGTACTGTGTACTGGCCGAAACATATTTTATTGTACCCGTGTATATTGTAGCCTGCACGTGGTGTTGTCATGAATGTAACTTTTTATTTACATTTGTTTTAGGGCTACAGTTTTTTTCTTCTGGGCTAGTTTGTTTTGTACTACTGTGTTGCATCGCCGTCATGGCTCGATGCTGTAAATAAAGCGAGTACTTGACAACAACTGTTACTGTCGGTGTCAGTGTGTACTTAATCTCAGTGTACAACACCTCAGTGGGTAAAAGCATCCCCACTGAGTGAGGGTTACATTACATTACGTGTTTCCTGTTACTTAGATTAAACAGGACAGTTTAACACACTACAGCTCTGACCCCACGTCTTCTCACCAGTTTCATTCTTAGCCAATTCACTAACATAACACACTACACATCAACACGGTACATAGAGGCCACACATGGACTACACATTCAAGGGACATAACTAAGATACATAAAATACAAGGGACGTAACAATAACTAACAAAACATAACAAAACAACTAAATTGCCCCACAAAACTGACCTTTGAGTGTCCACAAAATTCTGACCTCACTGGCAAAGAAAACCTAGTATAAAATACAGTGGTGATAAAAACTTTAAAAACCTGGTTTTAAGTTGCGGAGTTTAGTTATAAGTTGAGGGTTAATCGATATGGTAATAAATCCCCAGACATGAAGGGGTTAAAACCATCCTCGTCGTTCAGCTGTCAGGGATGTTCCGTGATGTGGGGGCGACTGCTGATGTACGGCCTTCGTTCGGGCTAATTACCGCCAGCTCCAGGATATTTTCGTTAATTACATGTTAGGTAGTCTGAGGCTGGGGTTATTGTTTGGGTGGGACGCTAGTGTCTGAAAATGTTGTTCTAAAATATTACCCAGTACACAAATGTGTGTTCATAAACTCAGATGTATATACAATAAAAATCACAGAGGTATGTTAAACAAATGATGGAAGTAATGTAACTGGCTTAAAGAATTTATAGCCAGCTTGTGCCTTTCTATATCAAACGGATAAAAATAGAATAAGATACATCCATGTCGTGAATTAAATATTAAAGACCTTTAATGTAACCAAGTAATGGCAAGACTTCAGAGCTAAGTTGAGCTAAATACATCAAGTGTACAAAAATACACAGAGAAATCCCATTTGTTTACACGCTTACCTAAAATGCGTTAGGTTTGGGGAATTAAAACATGAAGACGCAAATTTTACATTTGAAATAATTTATTTATCACAGCAGTTTTTTTTTTTTTTAATATTTTTTTAATAAATACCAAATTAAGAATCCGTCACGGAGCAGGTTAAGTTACAAGTGACCAAATTAGAAAATGACGCGAATGCGTGTAATTGGTTGAATCAATAATAACTACACATCGATTTAATAAATCAGTTCGACGAAGTCATAGTACACTCTAGTCGAGAAGTCAAGTCATAAGATTTAAGTTCATACTGAAATATCAAGAAAATTTTAAAAACTGTCCGGCTAGCTCTACAACTAACAAGTCCAAATTATACAAATTAAAACCCTCTATATAAAATATTCGTTTTTTTTTACATAATCACAGAAAAAATTAAAACCTACAAAAAATATCAGTTTTTAACAGAATCACAGAGAAAAAAATGCTTTAAAAGCGGTACACGTTACAAAAAACACTAAGCATTAAAATGGTGTGGCTCAGTCCAAAATAATCTCAATAATAAATTAAGTGAATTAAGGTAATGTTATTATTTGCTTCTTGATAATCTTTTTGCCCATCTCAAGATTGAAGACTCATAAAATATTCTAAATGAAAAAAGTACTCAAGTTATCGTGTTCCCACGGAAATAGAGTAAACGATCACTTCCGGTTAACGGAAATCGTTCAAAAGCTGAATGAAAACTACACATTTTTTATAAAAGTTATGAAATTCCTACAACCTTACTGTAACGGTACTCAAGTTAACATTTTCACACAAACAAACACGGATTTCAAAACTAAGATTTTTCAACTCGGAAAGGTGTAAAAACGTCCAATATCTCAATTTAGATATCTTAAACGATTACTATACGCCTACATCCTTTTTATTCCGTAGGGGAAGTAAAAAAAATTGCGAAAACTGTCAAAATTTCATTACATTGTTATCTATACGATTACAAAACTTCCTCTTTACTCTGTATACGAGAGAGTAAAAATAAACCGGGAGTGATCTCCCCTAAACTTTCTCGAATATTCTTATATAAAATAACAGGGGATGGGAACTCGGGCTATAGACATGATTTTTAATCCATTTTAAATACTTAAAGTTTTAAAAATAGAATAAAATCTCGTAGACAATTAATTGCACACCAAGTGAACGCCAAATAAAAAAGCGCATAGTAGTGCGCAATATTATTAGTACTTTTAAAATTTACATTAGTTTTTTGAGAAATCGGAAGTAGCGTAAATTACTACTTTCAGTCAACGGAAATTACTCAAAATTTTACAGAAGGTAGAGAATTAGATCTTTTACTTACATGTGAAATTTCATTTATCTATCTGAAATAGTACTCAAGTTATAGGCTTTTGAAAAATTCAAAGTAGGAAAAGTACCACTTCCTGTTATCGGAAATCGCTCAAAAGTTGATACGGATCTACGATTTTGATAAAATACTTATATATGAAATTTCATCAACCTAGCTGTAACGGTACTCAAGTTATCATGTTTACACACGGACAGACAGACAGACAGACACACACACACACAGACACACAGACATACGGACAAGATTGCAAAATTATGTTTTTCCGTATCGGTGAGGTATAAACCGTCGAGATTTGTAAAAATCTCGATTTTTTTTTTGCACGATTACAAGACTTTCTCTATACTTCGTATATACGAGAAAGTAAAAAATGGAAAGAAGAAAAGGCAGCGACTCGAGATCAAGCAAAATAAAATCTTGTAAAATATTTTGAAAGATAATTGTTTTGTTCTTTAGTGAGAGAGTTCTAGGAGGTTGATGTTACTTTTAGCAGCAGTATTTATTTCAAATAATCATCTCTAATCTGACATCTGTTGTTATAAGTCCTTGAACTTTCAAATTAATCACTTGACATCGTTATTTTCACGGCAAATAAAATTATCCCTGTATTGTCACAGCTTAAACAAAAAATAATTGGATAAAAAAAAAAGAAAATTAAATTTGGCTAGGAATAGAGCTGGAAGGTATATTTAATGTTGCTATTGGCAATAAGGGAAGTCACTCACGCAGAATTTGAGATAAACACCCAGCAGGTTTTGTAAAGGGGGGATAAAAAAAACGGGCAGATTTTAAAGGCTGGAAATCTGCATAATTGTAGCCAAAGTTTCGCTTTAGGGTGACGGAGGGGGAAGGGGGGGAGCGGTTCTAGATTTGAATGATTGTGTTATTTTTCTTGCGTCCTCGTGAGTTTAATCTTCGACCACATTATTCGCAATCTAATTTGTTGTTTGAGATTTTTTTACTTGATTTGTTTTATCTTTGTCGATCAAATGATTGATTGGAAGATGCGATATGATACTTTTTTTAAACTAGGACAGAGTTCATTTAAAATAACGAGAATTGAGTTGGTTCTGGGACGTTATACCAAGTATGGACAACATTCTTAATTTGTCCGTCGAGTGTTTAACTTGGTTTTAGACTGCTAGAAATGTGTTTCAATGCTCTAAAAACTTGACTGATTGGGCGCAATTTACAAGTTTAGGTAGTTGGTGCATCTTGGGAGGGAGGGGTGGTCAATCTTACAAAGTGGTATTATATATATATATATATATATATATATATATATATATATATATATATATATATATATATATATATATATATATATATATATATATATATATATATATGTGTGTGTGTGTGTGTGTATGTGTGTGTGTGTATATAGCGTACCAGTCCTATGTGTTGCCTCAGGCTGATGCTAAATTTAAAGTTTTCATCAATGCTATACCAATAGTGTATTTGTAGGCGTGTGACCTTGTTTTCTAACACTAAATTACTTCAGTGTAGACAGCGCCGGCTCCATATTGAATCTTAGATGTTTGGGCGCGGGTTCGTTCAGACTCCCTCCCAGACGTCCCTTGGTGTGGTGTTTGAACAATTTCAAAGTAAGTTAATCACCCTCCGTTATAGTGAGGTAGAACACACGGCCTGTTTCGGTTTAGTCATTGAATGTAGTGGCCCATCGTGTTTTTGCTGTATGGTGCTCTTTAAAACTTATGTAGTTGTCATAGTGTTTGCAAATATCCGATCTAATTTAGGTGTGATTAATCCACTTAATCCCCGTAATCCACTTTTCTCTTATAGATATAGATGAGTGCGTTTATGTATATAAATATAAATGTAAATATAAATATATATATATATATATATATATATATATATATATATATATATATATATATATATATATATATATAGTGGTGAATTCCTGAAACTTAATTTTGACATGTTTCTTCTAATAGAACGCTTTCGATTAAACTTTTTAGATAATGGCATCTACAATAACGACTCAATAATATATTGGTCAATTTAATTAGTTATTAAATTAGTCATTGATTTAAAATTAGCTTACAGATCGCTATAATTCGATAACAGAAGTGGGAATCGCTTATTGATTAAACCTTTATTTATAGCTCTATAAGAAATCTACTCTAAAAATAGCCTTAAAAAACTTCTACAGGCTCTTTTTTAAATAGCTTTTTTCGCATTTCACTTAAAGAGATGAAAAACTTGAAATTTAAAAACCCACCGTTTTTCATTTTCTTTAAAAATAAACCGGGAGTGATCTCCCCTAAACTTTCTCGAATATTCTTATATAAAATAACAGGGGATGGGAACTCGGGCTATAGACATGATTTTTAATCCATTTTAAATACTTAGTTTTAAAAATAGAATAAAATATCGTAGACAAAAGAATTGCACACCAAGTGAACGCCAAATAAAAAAGTGCATAATAGTGCGCAATATTATTAGTACTTTAAAAATTTACATTAGTTTTTTGAGAAATCGGAAGTAGCGTAAATTACTACTTCCGGTCAACGGAAATTACTCAAAATTTAACAGAAGGTAGAGAATTAGATCTTATACTTACATGTGAAATTTCATTTATCTATCTAAAATAGTACTCAAGCTATAGGCTTTTGAAAAATTCAAAGTAGAAAAAGTACCACTTCCGGTTATCGGAAATCGCTTAAACGTTGATACGGATCTACGATTTTGATAAAATACTTATATATGAAATTTCATCAACCTAGCTGTAACGGTACTCAAGTTATCGTGTTTACACACGGACACACACACAGACAGACACACAGACATACGGACAGAATTGCAAAGCCCAGTTTTTCAGACTGGATTATGCATAAAACCTCATAATTTTGATAAATCTGGATTGATAATTTTTGCCCGATTAAAATAAGTCCTCTATACTTCGGATGTGATGAAGGACTGAGGTGTAATACGGTGAAAATTGTTAAAATTACAAGTGATTTTTGTGCACGATTACAATACTTTCTCTATACTTCGTATATACGAGAAAGTAAAAAATGCTAGCATCTCTTACTGGCAATGAGTGAATATTGAGTCGATGTGATTTTAAACAACAATTCACTGTACAAAATACATCAGCCTATCAAGGTTATTTTAATCTTTAGAAGGAAGTGATTAAAACTTTGGGCTGTTAAGTTTAATGGTGTTGACGCTGAGACAAACCTGCTCTAATGCAATCAATGGAATTGGATTCGCTTCTGTCTTGAATAAAGGGAGGGAACTTTTTTAATGTATTGTTTTTTTAACAGCTGAGGGAAACAAAAAGAAAATATTGGGTCGTTAGAGACGGAGAAATGTGGAGAATTGGGTGAGACCTTCCGTGATTTCATTCAGCGGATGTAAGCAGGTTTTAGGTGTCTGTGACGGGGGTAAACCCGTGAACAATGACCTAACTACAACAACTTCTGAACAATGACCTAACTACAACAACTTCTGAACAATGACCTAACTACAACAACTTCTGAACAATGACCTAACTACAACAACTTCTGAACAATGACCTAACTACAACAACTTCTGAACAATGACCTAACTACAACAACTTCTGAACAATGACCTAACTACAACAACTTCTGAACAATGACCTAACTACAACAACTTCTGAACAATGACCTAACTACAACAACTTCTGAACAATGACCTAACTATAACGACTTGTGAACAATGACCAAACTACAACAACTTCTGAACAATGACCTAACTACAACAACTTCTGAACAATGACCTAACTACAACAACTTCTGAACAATGACCTAACTACAACAACTTCTGAACAATGACCTAACTACAACAACTTCTGAACAATGACCTAACTACAGCAACTTCTGAACAATGACCTAACTACAACAACTTCTGAACAATGACCTAACTACAACAACTTCTGAACAATGACCTAACTACAACAACTTCTGAACAATGACCTAACTACAACAACTTCTGAACAATGACCTAACTACAACAACTTCTGAACAATGACCTAACTACAACAACTTCTGAACAATGACCTAACTACAACAACTTCTGAACAATGACCTAACTACAGCAACTTCTGAACAATGACCTAACTACAACAACTTCTGAACAATGACCTAACTACAACAACTTCTGAACAATGACCTAACTACAACAACTTCTGAACAATGACCTAACTACAACAACTTCTGAACAATGACCTAACTACAACAACTTCTGAACAATGACCTAACTATAACGACTTGTGAACAATGACAAAACTACAACAACTTCTGAACAATGACCTAACTACAACAACTTCTGAACAATGACCTAACTACAACAACTTCTGAACAATGACCTAACTACAACAACCTCTGAACAATGACCTAACTACAACAACTTCTGAACAATGACCTAACTACAACAACTTCTGAACAATGACCTAACTACAACAACTTCTGAACAATGACCTAACTACAACAACTTCTGAACAATGACCTAACTACAACAACCTCTGAACAATGACCTAACTACAACAACTTCTGAACAATGACCTAACTACAACAACTTCTGAACAATGACCTAACTACAACAACTTCTGAACAATGACTTACTATAACGACTTGTGAACAATGACCAAACTACAACAACTTCTGAACAATGACCTAACTACAACAACTTCTGAACAATGACCTAACTACAACAACTTCTGAACAATGACCTAACTACAACAACTTTTAAACAATGACCTAACTACAACAACTTCTGAACAATGACCTAACTACAACAACTTCTGAACAATGACCTAACTACAACAACTTTTAAACAATGACCTAACTACAGCAACTTCTGAACAATGACCTAACTATAACAACTTCTGAACAATGACCTAACTACAACAACTTCTGAACAATGACCTAACTACAACAACTTCTGAACAATGACCTAACTACAACAACTTCTGAACAATGACCTAACTACAACAACTTCTGAACAATGACCTAACTACAACAACTTCTGAACAATGACCTAACTACAACAACTTCTGAACAATGACCTAACTACAACAACTTCTGAACAATGACCTAACTACAACAACTTCTGAACAATGACCTAACTACAACAACTTCTGAACAATGACCTAACTACAACAACTTCTGAACAATGACCTAACTACAACAACTTCTGAACAATGACTTAACTACAACAACTTCTGAACAATGACCTAACTACAACAACTTCTGAACAATGACCTAACTACAACAACTTCTGAACAATGACCTAACTACAACAACTTCTGAACAATGACCTAACTACAACAACTTCTGAACAATGACCTAACTACAACAACTTCTGAACAATGACCTAACTACAACAACTTCTGAACAATGACCTAACTACAACAACTTCTGAACAATGACCTAACTACAACAACTTCTAAACAATGACCTAACTACAATAACTTCTGAACAATGACCTAACTACAACAACTTCTAAACAATGACCTAACTACAACAACTTCTGAACAATGACCTAACTACAACAACTTCTGAACAATGACCTAACTACAACAACTTCTGAACAATGACCTAACTACAACAACTTCTGAACAATGACCTAACTACAACAACTTCTGAACAATGACCTAACTACAACAACTTCTGAACAATGACCTAACTAAGTAAGACTTTGACTTCAGGCTGTAGCCGGTAGATGGGTGGCCTTTAACCTGTAGTTTGAAAGGCCGTAGCTTGATAGCCTCCCGTAGACAACACAACCTTCATCACATCATCTCCACTAGACACCATCACCTCCACTAGACACCATCACCTCCCCTAGACACCATCACCTCCACTAGACACCATCACCTCCCCTAGACACCATCACCTCCCCTAGACACCATCACCATCACCTCCACTAAACACCATCAACTCCCCTAAACACCATCACCTCCCCTAGACACCATCACCATCACCTCCACTAAACACCATCACCTCCACTAGACACCATCACCTCCACTAGACACCATCACCTCTACTAGACACCATCACCTCCCCTAGACACCATCACCATCACCTCCACTAAATACCATCACCTCCCCTAGACACCATCACCTACCCTAGACACCATCACCTCCACTAAACACCATCACCTCCCCTAGACACCATCACCTTTACTAGACACCATCACCTCCACTAGACACCATCACCTCCACTAGACACCATCACCTCCACTAGACACCATCACCATCACCTCACTAGACACCATCACCTCCACTAGACACCATCACCTCCACTAGACACCATCACCTCCACTAGACACCATCACCTCCACTAGACACCATCACCTCCCCTAGACACCATCACCTCCACTAGACACCATCACCTCCACTAGACACCATCACCTCCACTAGACACCATCACCTCCCCTAGACACCATCACCTCCACTAGACACCATCACCTCCACTAGACACAATCACCTCCCCTAGACACCATCACCTCCACTAGACACCATCACCTCCCCTAGACACCATCACCTCCCCTAGACACCATCACCATCACCTCCACTAAACACCATCAACTCCCCTAAACACCATCACCTCCCCTAGACACCATCACCATCACCTCCACTAAACACCATCACCTCCACTAGACACCATCACCTCCACTAGACACCATCACCTCTACTAGACACCATCACCTCCCCTAGACACCATCACCATCACCTCCACTAAATACCATCACCTCCCCTAGACACCATCACCTACCCTAGACACCATCACCTCCACTAAACACCATCACCTCCCCTAGACACCATCACCTTTACTAGACACCATCACCTCCACTAGACACCATCACCTCCACTAGACACCATCACCTCCACTAGACACCATCACCATCACCTCACTAGACACCATCACCTCCACTAGACACCATCACCTCCACTAGACACCATCACCTCCACTAGACACCATCACCTCCACTAGACACCATCACCTCCCCTAGACACCATCACCTCCACTAGACACCATCACCTCCACTAGACACCATCACCTCCACTAGACACCATCACCTCCCCTAGACACCATCACCTCCACTAGACACCATCACCTCCACTAGACACCATCACCTCCCCTAGACACCATCACCTCCACTAGACACCATCACCTCCCCTAGACACCATCACCTCCCCTAGACACCATCACCATCACCTCCACTAAACACCATCAACTCCCCTAAACACCATCACCTCCCCTAGACACCATCACCATCACCTCCACTAAACACCATCACCTCCACTAGACACCATCACCTCCACTAGACACCATCACCTCTACTAGACACCATCACCTCCCCTAGACACCATCACCATCACCTCCACTAAATACCATCACCTCCCCTAGACACCATCACCTACCCTAGACACCATCACCTCCACTAAACACCATCACCTCCCCTAGACACCATCACCTTTACTAGACACCATCACCTCCACTAGACACCATCACCTCCACTAGACACCATCACCTCCACTAGACACCATCACCATCACCTCACTAGACACCATCACCTCCACTAGACACCATCACCTCCACTAGACACCATCACCTCCACTAGACACCATCACCTCCACTAGACACCATCACCTCCCCTAGACACCATCACCTCCACTAGACACCATCACCTCCACTAGACACCATCACCTCCACTAGACACCATCACCTCCCCTAGACACCATCACCTCCACTAGACACCATCACCTCCACTAGACACCATCAGCTCCCCTAGACACCATCACCTCCACTAGACACCATCACCTCCACTAGACACCATCACCTCCCCTAGACACCATCACCTCCACTAGACACCATCACCTCCCCTAGACACCATCACCTCCCCTAGACACCATCACCATCACCTCCACTAAACACCATCATTTCCCTAAACACCATCACCTCCCCTAGACACCATCACCATCACCTCCACTAAACACCATCAGCTCCACTAGACACCATCACCTCCACTAGACACCATCACCTCTACTAGACACCATCACCTCCCCTAGACACCATCACCATCACCTCCACTAAATACCATCACCTCCCCTAGACACCATCACCTCCACTAGACACCATCACCTCCCCTAGACACCATCACCTCCCCTAGACACCATCACCATCACCTCCACTAGACACCATCACCATCACCTCACTAGACACCATCACCTCCACTAGACACCATCACCTCCACTAGACACCATCACCTCCACTAGACACCATCACCTCCACTAGACACCATCACCTCCCCTAGACACCATCACCTCCACTAGACACCATCACCTCCACTAGACACCATCACCTCCACTAGACACCATCACCTCCCCTAGACACCATCACCTCCACTAGACACCATCACCTCCACTAGACACCATCAGCTCCCCTAGACACCATCACCTCCACTAGACACCATCACCTCCACTAGACACCATCACCTCCCCTAGACACCATCACCTCCACTAGACACCATCACCTCCCCTAGACACCATCACCTCCCCTAGACACCATCACCATCACCTCCACTAAACACCATCACCTCCCCTAAACACCATCACCTCCCCTAGACACCATCACCATCACCTCCACTAAACACCATCAGCTCCACTAGACACCATCACCTCCACTAGACACCATCACCTCTACTAGACACCATCACCTCCCCTAGACACCATCACCATCACCTCCACTAAATACCATCACCTCCCCTAGACACCATCACCTACCCTAGACACCATCACCTCTACTAAACACCATCAACTCCCCTAGACACCATCACCTTTACTAGACACCATCACCTCCACTAGACACCATCACCTCCACTAGACACCATCACCTCCACTAGACACCATCACCATCACCTCACTAGACACCATCACCTCCACTAGACACCATCACCTCCACTAGACACCATCACCTCCACTAGACACCATCACCTCCACTAGACACCATCATCTCCCCTAGACACCATCACTTCACTAGACACCATCACCTCCACTAGACACCATCACCTCACCAGACACCATCACCTCCACTAGACACCATCACCTCCACTAGACACCATCACCTCCACTAGACACCATCACCTCCACTAGACACCATCACCTCCACTAGACACCATCACCATCACCTCACTAGACACCATCACCTCCACTAGACACCATCACCTCCACTAGACACCATCACCTCACTAGACACCATCACCTCCACTAGACACCATCACCATCAACTCACTAGACACCATCACCTCCACTAGACACCATCACCTCACTAGACACCATCACCTCTTCTAGACACCATCACCTCCACTAGACACCATCACCTCCCCTAGACACCATCACCTCCACTAGACACCATCACCTCCCTTAGACACCATCACCTCCACTAGACACCATCACCTCCACTAGACACCATCACCTCCACTAGACACCATCACCATCACCTCACTAGACACCATCACCTCCACTAGACACCATCACCTCCCCTATACACCATCACCTCCACTAGACACCATCACCTCCACTAGACACCATCACCTCCCCTAGACACCATCACCTCCACTAGACACCATCACCTCCACTAGACACCATCACCTCCACTAGACACCATCACCTCCCCTAGACACCATCACCTCCACTAGACACCATCACCTCCACTAGACACCATCACCTCCCCTAGACACCATCACCTCCACTAGACACCATCACCTCCACTAGACACCATCACCTCCCCTAGACACCATCACCTCCACTAGACACCATCACCTCCCCTAGACACCATCACCTCCCCTAGACACCATCACCATCACCTCCACTAAACACCATCACCTCCCCTAAACACCATCACCTCCCCTAGACACCATCACCATCACCTCCACTAGACACCATCACCTCCACTAGACACCATCACCTCCACTAGACACCATCACCTCTACTAGACACCATCACCTCCCCTAGACACCATCACCATCACCTCCACTAAATACCATCACCTCCCCTAGACACCATCACCTACCCTAGACACCATCACCTCCACTAAACACCATCACCTCCCCTAGACACCATCACCTTTACTAGACACCATCACCTCCACTAGACACCATCACCTCCACTAGACACCATCACCTCCACTAGACACCATCACCATCACCTCACTAGACACCATCACCTCCACTAGACACCATCACCTCCACTAGACACCATCACCTCCACTAGACACCATCACCTCCACTAGACACCATCACCTCCCCTAGACACCATCACCTCACTAGACACCATCACCTCCACTAGACACCATCACCTCACCAGACACCATCACCTCCACTAGACACCATCACCTCCACTAGACACCATCACCTCCACTAGACACCATCACCTCCACTAGACACCATCACCTCCACTAGACACCATCACCATCACCTCACTAGACACCATCACCTCACTAGACACCATCACCTCACTAGACACCATCACCTCCACTAGACACCATCACCTCACTAGACACCATCACCTCCCCTAGACACCATCACCTCCACTAGACACCATCACCTCCACTAGACACCATCACCTCCACTAGACACCATCACCTCCACTAGACACCATCACCTCCCCTAAACACCATCACCTCCACTAGACACCATCACCTCCACTAGACACCATCACCTCCTCTAGACACCATCACCTCCCCTAGACACCATCACCTCCACTAGACACCATCACCTCCACTAGACACCATCACCTCCCCTAGACACCATCACCTCCATTAGACACCATCACCTCCACTAGACACCATCACCTCCCCTAGACACCATCACCTCACTAGACACCATCACCTCCACTAGACATCATCACCCCCACTAGACACCATCACCTCCCCTAAACACCATAACCTCCACTAGACACCATCACCTCCACTAGACATCATCACCCCCACTAGACACCATTACCTCCACTAGACACCATCACCTCCACTAGAAACCATCACCTCCACTAGACACCATCACCTCCCCTAGACACCATCACCTCCACTAGACACCATCACCTCTACTAGACACCATCACCTCCACTAGACACCATCACCTCCACTAGACACCATCACCTCCACTAGACACCATCACCTCCCCTAGACACCATCACCATCACCTCACTAGACACCATCACCTCCACTAGACACCATCACCTCCACTAGACACCATCACCTCCCCTAGACACCATCACCATCACCTCACTAGACACCATCACCTCACTAGACACCATCACCTCACTAGACACCATCACCTCCACTAGACACCATCACCTCCACTAGACACCATCACCTCCACTAGACACCATCACCTCCACTAGACACCATCACCTCCCCTAGACACCATCACCTCCCCTAGACATGATCACCTCCACTAGACACCATCACCTCCACTAGACACCATCACCATCACCTCCCCTAGACACCATCACCTCCCCTAGACACCATCACCTCCACTAGACACCATCACCTCCCCTAGACACCATCACCTCCCATAGTCACCATCACCTCCCCCTAGACACCATCACCTCCCCCTAGACATCATCACCTCCACTAGACACCATCACCTCCACTAAACACCATCACCTCCACTAGACACCATCACCTCCACTAGACACCATCACCTCCACTAGACACCATCACCTCCACTAGACACCATCACCTCCACTAAACACCATCACCACCCCTAGACACATCATCTACCCTAGATATTAACCTACTTCACTGTGTACAACATCAAGAGAACTAAAATTTATGACTGACTTTTCCTCACCTGAAATGAACAATTGTTGTATCTGGGGGGGGGGGGGATATTGAGGTTTTAAACCGTCCATTTAATTCCCTTTGAAGCTACAAACCTTTGGGGTGTTTTTGCCATTGACGTAAAAGCGATACAGAAGATTTCACATTATAAATTCAATTTGTCAAAGAGCTCTACGAATTTTTAAAATGTAGGATAATCCATTCATAAAAAATCTTGTCCGCGTGAAATTCTGGGCCCCTGGCCTAAAACATAACGACTTAAAAAACTAAATGCTGCCGTATCATTGGGTTTAAACTGGTATAAATGTGTTTTACTTTAAGAAATTTACAACAAAAGTATCTATTTCACGCGGTTAGAACTCCGTTTTACAATTTAAAGAATGAGAACAAAAAATACCACTAGGCTAACAGTGCCGCTGAGAAAATTAATTTTTTAACACAAAATTTCCAAAGGCTCTTTGCTTTAATTTTAAAAAAAAAAAACGGTCGTCGCCTCCTGCGCTATTGATTATCATTCGGATTTTTTTACACTTTAATTTGAAATTTTGTCAGATCTGAAGTTAGTTTCATTGAAAATATTTTTAAGAAATTAATTACTTTTCCTTTTCTGCCCCACAGCTAAAATATTTTAAGACTAGTTTTGGAATTCCGAAAACAAAGTTACAGTAAAACGTTAATTGTAACTGAATCAATTATTTGAAAACTATATCAAGGAAAGATGGATAAAAATAGCTCAGAGCAAAGTTGACCGAGCGATCGTAGAAGCCATAAACGTCACGTTGTTGTTGAGCACACAGGGTGCATTCAACTTTAGGGTCAAGCTCCGATCTTCTCAAGGACACCGGAAGTTGTGATCAGCATGCGTCAGGAAGAGTCCAACTGTAAATTGTAAACAAGCTGAAATTTTCTCACCAACAAAGTATAAATACAGTACTTTAACGGTCACGCTAATTAAAACATGAGATGTGTTTGTTGTATCTCTCATAGTCTTAAGCTCTATAATTTCAGCAGCTTGAACAAATTGGCAGAGAGCTAATTGCCAATTAGCCATACCAACTAACGTCCTAGCTTTACACGTAATATCCCCGTTCATAAACCCCATACCAGACTAACTCTAAACCTAACAAATCCTTTCATTATTCCAAAACTTAAACATAATCCCATTCCTAACGCTAAATCTTACCACAATGTCCAGATGTCTATTTCGGTAGTATCAGTGACACGGACTGAAGAATGTATTGATCCGAATTGATAATCGATAACAACCAAAATTGATTCGGTACCTAAAAGCACATCGTTAAAAATGTCTTCACACAATTTTAGTGACAAAAAATTGAAAACGCCTTGCTATCAGAGGCGTCGCGAGGCGGGGGTGGGGGTGTGGTAAAAAAATGGTCGCATTCCATTCAGGGGCCATTACTAGCAGAGAGAGAAAAAACTAAAATATCAGTAGATGCCAATATTATCAACCAACATGAAGACGGCTATCAAATTCATAGAAAATCGGGATAAGGACTGTTGAATGCGAAGCGAGGGTTGAGGGGCTAACATGGGCCTAGATAAAGAGACTCGTCCAAAACAGATTCCGCTGGAGGGGTGTCTGCAGCTCCTTGCCCCTCGGGGTTTTCACGGGATTAAGTCAAGCCAAACACCACATCACAACTATTATATTATTGGATACCTTGCTAAACTAGAATATCACTATATTTATTGATTTTAGCACATATGTAAAAGAGAAAATATCCCCAATTTATTTATGTATCGTTTCTCAGAGGCGTAGCAAGGGCGGGGTGGGGGTGCGGACCACCATCACCATCATATACTTATATATATATATATATATATATATATATATATATATATATATATATATATATATATATATATATATATATATATATATATATATATATATATATATATATATATATATATATTCTTGGGGTGAGGGGTGTCACCACGAAAAGCCGCACCGGTGACACCCGATCTAGCGACGCCACTATCGTTTCTCAAGGGTATTTGTTGAGATATTTATCACTGAGATATCCGCTGAGATATCCGCTGAGGTATACGCTGAGAACAAATCTATCAACAACATTACAAGGGCTCTAACATCTTGACACGGATCATTTCTGGTTTCTGCTGCTACTTCATATGGACACGGAGGGAGGGCGTGGCTGAGGGGAGGGGGGGGGGGGTGAACGACCTTGTTCTCAACTTGGATTGTACAAGAAGAAAAAAAGTTGTAACACAAACACAATCTCTATCTCTTTCCCACCGTCTGTCTTTCTATTCCCTCCCAAATTATCTACTTTCCTCTGTCTCTCTATCCCCTCACAAATTATCTGCCTGCCTCTCTGCCTCTCTATCCCCTCCCAAATTATCTGCCTTCCTCTGATTAATGTGTAGTCTTGTAAGCAAGGTTGGGTTTAATCGCATCATTCTTTTTAATTTGGCGAAACAATTTAGTTTAGTATTTTAAACAACCTACTTCATTTGGTGTTCACTGAGGATCGGTGACCTTTAAAGCTTGAACGGTTCATTAAAAGTTCTGACATTTATTTTACAGTGGTTCCTTCTCAACCAGATTCCGTTTATACTGTTTGTAGAGCTTGATTTCTAATGTTGGAAATAGACGTTCATAGAGAAACAACTAGGTCTACATCATCAATGGTGTCAGTCAACTACAGCATCAATGGTGTCAGTCAACTACATCATCAATGGTGTCAGTCAACTACAGCATCAATGGTGTCAGTCAACTAAGTTGAATCAATGGTGTCAGTCAACTACAGCATCAATGGTGTCAGTCAACTACAGCATCAATGGTGTCAGTCAACTACAGCATCAATGGTGTCAGTCAACTACAGCATCAATGGTGTCAGTCAACTAAGTTGAATCAATGGTGTCAGTCAACTACAGCATCAATGGTGTCAGTCAACTACAGCATCAATGGTGTCAGTCAACTACAGCATCAATGGTGTCAGTCAACTACAGCATCAATGGTGTCAGTCAACTAAGTTGAATCAATGGTGTCAGTCAACTACAGCATCAATGGTGTCAGTCAACTACAGCATCAATGGTGTCAGTCAACTACAGCATCAATGGTGTCAGTCAACTACAGCATCAATGGTGTCAGTCAACTACAGCATCAATGGTGTCAGTCAACTACAGCATCAATGGTGTCAGTCAACTACAGCATCAATGGTGTCAGTGACCACAACTAAAATGATGACAGTCGATCATATTTTTTTTAAAAACTACAGCTTCCATAGAGTCAGTCATGTGTTTCTTATCTCCAACTGCTAGAGCTGTTCTTGATTTTAAAATATTCCAAGGCCAATTTCTTCCAGTTGAATACTTGAATAGGTCATTTGTTCCTGCTCAGTCTGTCTAGCCAAATAGTCGGCATTGCATGTAGCAAACGCGCTGTTAGTGGTTTTAGATATAAAGACATGAATGTTTGTAAATGTAACAGCATCAATTTTTTTTTTTTTTTTTTTTTTTTTTTTTTTTTTTTTTGCTTTAAAGCATTTTGTAATCAAGGATCTATTCGTGTAGACGAATATTTCGCATCAATCACTTTTTCAAGTGTAGTCGAGCCCATGATTACTTACCCGAAATTCTCGAGTTCGTTTTGTTCGACTTCCCTAAGTTCACCCAGCTCAGCTGATTACCTGGCAGGAGACGGGGAAAATTCAAGGCGGCTGGACATTGCGCTGGCCACACTTTTCGTTTACATGCTGAGGTAGGAGGAAAGATAAACTTAACGTCGTCTGCCCAGTCTTCTGTCGTGTCTGAATGTGTACTTTTACTGAGACAAATATTTAAGTGAGGTAAAACAATTTCAGACCCCCCCCCCCCCCCACACACACACACCTACCCTCCTCCCACAAAACGGGACTAAAACTGTTGTAAAAAATAATGCTGTTGACAAAGTTTTAGGCTGTTGACAAGGAAAGCAACATCATTGGTTAGACCAGTCACGTGATCTTTGTACTTCCATGACGTAATTACAAGCGGCATTAGGAGATCATTCAATAATCATCATAAAAACATGTTTTAGGGGGGACTAAGCTGTTGTTTAAAATGTTTGTTTTCGTTCGAGTTAGCACTTTCTAAGGTTTAAGGAACTTGTAGGTTCATGTGATGAATAGGCCTACTTTAAAGTAAGTGTACACACTTTAAGGCCGAAACTATGTAGGATCACGTTATAAATACTTTAAAGTGTACACACATTTAGGCCAAAACTACGTAGGATCACGCTCTTTTTGTCATGAGTTTCAACCCTACAGTCAATCGTTCCGTCTAAATATTATTTAAATATTATGTATCGTTTTATTACTGCGGGGTAGGTTGTTGTAGATTTTTTTAAAAATCTCTAATCATGTTAGAAATATATTTTTCCACCTAAATTAAATGGTGGTAAAGTTAGGACTGTATGCTGATCATCATGGGGGGGGGGGGGTGGATATGGGGTGTAAGCTGATTATCTCCGAGTGAGGGTTGTATGCTGATTACCACGGAAGGGGGGGTGAAATCCTAAATGTCCGATCTCACGTGCATCAGCTAGAACCCGGATCAAACACATTCAAATCGATGACCTCTCAAGATCTCACGTAAGAATTGACACCGTTTTTCTACGCTTCTGTTATCTATTCATAAGAAAAAACATGATCTGTTTATTTATGTCAAGGGGCGGTGTGTGAACACGAAATGGACCATTTGTCATGTTAAAGAAGATTTCGGTAAATATTCGCTCTTAGACATGGAGTCGATAGCACGGGATTCACTGCAGAAAGGGGGGGGCGGTCCCATGGCTGCACGTGCTTCTGTGAGCTAGAGAAATAAAAACGTTAAGGCTATGCGAGGCTATCAATAACAACTGCAGGGAGATATAAATAGAAACAAAGATGTCATGCTTGTACATAGCAAGTGTGAAAATAATAGCAAGGCTAACATCACATCACGTAAACAATGTTTACTTCATACAATAAATACAAATATATGCATATGCATATTTATATATAAACAAATAAATAAATATGTATACGCACACACACACGCACACACACACACACACACACACATATATATATATATATATATATATATATATATATATATATATATATATATATATATATATATATATATATATATATATATATATATATATATATATATATATATCACAAATCTCAGATGTCGAAAATAAATGAAAATGAATCTTCTCATGCCTCGGGGTAATTAAAAACGCATTCTATCTGAATAATTATTTTGTTTTTGTTCAAGTTTTTGTTGATGTTCTAAACCCTTAAATTATCGTCCGCCATTTTGTCACGTAGCTCTGGCCATTAGCTGACCTGTCGGTCGAGGTCAGCACCAGACTATCAGGCCGTCTGGCACGTACCAGAAATCTCTCAGCTACTATATTGGTGATGGTGCCAGAGGCGTAGCGAGGTGGGGTGCATATGTCCCCGGGCGCCGACCTTAGGGGGCGCCAAAATGGGTTGGAAAAACAAATTAAAATCTAATTTTAGCTGCAGTTTTTGCATTATAAAAAAATATATGGGGGGTGGGGTGCAAATTGATAGTTTGAGGGGGGGGGGGGGGTTGCAAATGGAAAGTTTGAGGGGGATGCAAATTGAAAGCTTGAGGGGGGGGGGTGCAAATTGAAAATTGAGAGGTCGTACCCCAGGGGGGAGCCAAATTGGGAGGCCCGAAGGGGGGCGGGGGGAATCAATGACCCATCTAATTTTTTGTCTGCCAACTTTATCCATAATACCTGGTCACCAAGTCCAGTAATTACCGTCTACCTAATTATCCCCCAGTCAATTATCACGGAACATAACCAGGATCAAAGCGAGATACTGAGTGATGCACATGGAAGGGAAGTAACTGATGAACTCATGGAAGGGAAGTAACTGATGAACTCAATCTAAGCCACTCATAGGTTATACGTCTACCTTGCTAACTAGTTGGGCTCAAACTAATTGCTCTTTCAGGGGACGTAATTTGGTACTACTTCAAAAAAATGTCAGATACGCCAGTAATTAATGTTTCAATATAAAATACCCTGGTACCTCTTCAGATGAAATGTTGTGTGATTTTACTTTCCATCTGTTTTTAACACATTTCTCTGTTTTTAAAATTGTTCCCAGTGAAATTGAAAAGAATGTAAATAACTAAGTCAAGATCTACATCAGCACCACAGAACACTAACAAATTTTGGAAGTTTTAAAATTTCAAACAAGAAAATGTTCTGGAATAAAAAGTGCTTTAATGACCAAAGAAAATAAAACCACTAAATTATTTTGTTCAAAACATTTTTATTCCAAGTAAAGAATAGTTAATATTTGAACTGTGCTAAAACAATGGTTGTGTTCATGATAAAACAATAATGGTGTTCATTTATTTCTCTGCACCATCATGAAAGCCCTTCTATGTTTATGTACAAAGCTGTCAGATTAAACAATGTAATAGTCTTCACCTTTAATTCAGGCTTTTTCATTATTTATTTAACTAGTGAGTAACATTATACTACATCTCTTTCTTCAATACAATCCTTAAACAATGCATCCACTTTCCTCAATACAATCATTACCAACATATCAGCTTTCTTTAATTCAATCATTAACTAAATACATCAGCTTTCCTCAATACAATCATTAACCAACTGCATCAAAAATCCTCATTACAATCATTACACTACACATTGGCTTTCCTCGATAATCATAAACTGACACATCAGCTTTCTCAATACAGTCATTAACTACACCAGCTTTGATTGTAGCAATCATTACCCAATACATCAGCTTTCCTCAATACAATCATTAACGAGTCGTTGTAAATTAGGGTTCTCCATAGCTGCAGATATTCTTTCCTTGTCATTGATCTGTTTGTTAACTGGAGATGTAGAAAATTTCATCTATTACATTTACAGTAAACAAAAACCTAATTGCAAACTAACCAAAATGTCTGAATCTAGGTAGTTCATGATGTGACCGAATAAATATGGAATTTCACATCACTAACACATCACATCTAAATAATGATATAATTCTTGAATTTATGAAGTAAAAATAACAATCTAGCTGAACCTAGAATTGAAATCAGTGCAAGTATATTTTTAAGTAACAACTCACTGGTCAATAGTACAATCTAGATATTCAACAGGTCTTACTAAATGTCAAAGAAACTTCCTTGCATTTTAATGAACTTCTAGCTAAAATGTGTTTTAAATTTAAATATATCATTTAATATGCCTGAGAGTTTATAGACATATATGTTAATGAAGTATTATAATCTTGTAATCTTTCAAATCAATATAAAAAAAATTTTTACTTTCATTGGCTGTTTCATGTGTTCCCTCCTTGATGTAGATGTCAACCTGTGAACCATAAAGTTGTTTATATGGCTCTTGTATCAGATTAACAAAAACAATTGCTGACAATCAGTTCAAATTAAATGAAACTTGATCTTTTTTATCACAAAGTTTCATCTTTCAATTTTTTTTGTCACAAGTTTTATTAGACGTTTTGTAGAAAAATATTATATAAAAAAAATAATTTTGTAAAATTTTATCATTTAAAAAAAAATGTTCAAAGGGTTTAACTGCTGTGTAGATCAGTATAGAAGATGTAGAAAGGCAATCTAGTTTTATGATTAGGGTTTAAGTCACTAAATCAGCAAAATTTGATTTCAATATGTTCTATGGATGGATTACATGTTTAACAAAAATGATTATCAAAAATTGTAACTGCATTTTGTCGTAAAATTATTTTCTTCTTCGTTCTTAATGATAAAGTTGGAATGGATTTTCTCCAATACAATTACATATTACAGGTCATCAGGTAAATGTACCATATTGCCTGTTGAATCTCAGCCTGCTTTTCTTTATGGATTTGCTTCTATAGCCTTTGTCCATCCAAGAACTACAAGGCAGCAGTTGTTTGATTTTGGAGTTTTTCCCAGTTGTCAAGCCTCATCTGCCTGAGAAACTACTTAAATCTAAAATTAAATCTAAAATTTTAAACTTTTAATCTTTGTATAGACCTTCAAGAAATTTGATCATACATAAATTGTTCAATCTGACACTTGATATTTAATTTAAGAGCAGACAGAAAAACTATAGCACTCAGTGTACTTGTCAAGGTCAAGTTCAACTATTTTGGTAGAAGAAGAAAGACGAAATGAATGGTATTATATAACATTAAAAAATTACCTTCACTTTCTCTGGTAGACACTTGTTAAGTTTGGATCTCATAGACAAACCTACAGAAAAAAGAAATGAAGATTTTTAAGCTATCTCTTTAGATAAAAAAGTACAAAATTGCAAGCTTGATAAATTGTTTTTAATTCATATTTCTTTTAAAGCAGTTTTTAGCAGGAGAATACAACAGGAAATCCCAGATGAAGTAATTTGTACAAACCAATGATCGAGGCAAGGTTACAGTGAGGAACTGTAGGAACAAATTCAATGCGCACCATCAGCTGGCCTGTCTTCAGTCTGTAGACCTCAATTCCTGACTCAGAGACCACATTCAAGTCTTCCAGAGAATCTGGTTTCTCTGGGTCACGTATGACACTGATGAGGTCTAAATAAAATGTGTACATTTGGAGAATTGTTACAAACCCTCATGACAAGATCTATTTATAAATCAAAAATGTAATAAGAAAGTTAAATGTTACAATGTAAATTAATTTCCAAATTCTACAACAACAAATAAAAAAGGCAGCCAGAATAACATAGCATCATTTTTTTTTCTGCAAATAGCCCCTACAATTGTTAAACAGGATTAGAAATAAGATTAATTGACCCAGTTTATAAAGCATAAAAGTAAAGATTCCTCTTTAGACCTAGTGATCCATTGGGCAGATGAAGTAGGGTTTAACTGTTTCTAGACCTTGGTGTATGAAGGGATAATGTGGTCAGCACTATGCCATTCCACCTTTACTTTCCCTAATGTTTTAGGTACACATCAGAGCTGGGTGGACTCAGGGGCTTTCCACTGACTTGAACCTAGATTCTAACTTGAGACTTTCGGGTTAGCAGTCAAGCAGCTCTCTACCACTAGGCCACACCATCCCATCTCAGGTTATACAGAATAGTTACTGCAAACTAGCATAAACATGGCATATAATAAATACACTATACCAACCTTTTAATGAGTTAATGATTTCAAAACAAACCTGTTAAACCTCTTAAGTAATATTGTAATAAAGGAAAATAATTTTTACCATAAATTGTTTCTCGTAAAGTTTTCAATTCACGATCATCTTGAACCTCAGTTACATTTGCCATGGAATACTATTTTCAAACTTTTATTACAACTTTAAGCTTTCTTATTTGTAGGTCCAACTAAAAAATAATACATAAAATACTAATGACTACTTTCAAAATTAAGGTGTTTGTTTTAGGCATGGTATAGTTGCAACTAAAAAAATAAAAATGCCTAGTTAGTTTTAATATACTGATTTAAGATTTTCTAATATATTTATTAAAAATATTAAAGGTAGCCTATAAATATATAAACGGACAAATCAACTGCCAGTTGAAGTAGAGATCCTCCAGAGAAAATGGAAATGGATTGGCCACACACTCAGGAAGCCTGTATCCAGCATAACAAGACAGGCCCTCACCTGGAATCCACAAGGCAGGAGGAAGAGAGGCAGACCAAGAAAGACCTGGAGACGTGACCTGGAAGAAGACACCAAGAAGATTGGATACACCTGGGGGGAGTTGGAGAGACTAGCCCTGGACAGAGACGTCTGGAAAGCTCTTGTCAGCGGCCTATGTCCCAGTAGGGACGACAGGCAAACATGACATGACATGATAAATATACTTCAATATTCTCCTCTGGGATCCCCCCCCCCCACCCTAAACCAAATTGAAAAAACATATATATAAATTATATTGAATTATATTTTTACTTTAACCAGTGACATCCCCTTTCCTCCCATCCCAATATCATTATTGATATTAGGCCTAAAAAATAAATACTAGGTTCATTTTTATTTTATTTATTTATATTTATATTATTTTTATTCATTTGTTTAATTACAATTCGACTGGGCCTAAAATATATATTTAATATGGCAAAATTGAATGAGAATTTAGAACTTTGGTACAAATAAAACATTGACTTTGCTGGTCTTCACTTGTGATGATGAGTCTTTGACTTAATCTAGGTTATAGATAGGAGTATTTATACTTAATTTATAGTATTATTAGGCCCAAGTTTTTTAATTTTAGGGTCATTTATCAATTTAGGTGCGTAAAATCGGCCGAGGTTAGTAATGTGCAAAAAAAAGTTGCCTCGTTAAGGCTTTAATCTAAGTATATTGTGATATATTTGTGTTATAGATAACTGAATAATAAACCAAAATCAATGGCTAAATTAAATATATCAATATAGGCAAGAAATTAACTTTAAACAGCAGTGTTTGCTAGCAGGATTTGCTATAAAAAAAAGCGGCCATCTATAAGTTAGGGTGGTTTCCCCTGAATCTCTACCAAAAAAAAAATTATACACAAATTGCTGGTTAATGTCAATGCTAACCCTGTCCCTAAACCTAACCCCAATCCCTACCATACGGCGATACGCAAATCATTTATTATTTTTTATAGAAAAGTTTTAATACAATTGTCATCAATTGTTTGAAAACAATATACAGCAGGATTTGCTATATAAAAAGCGGCCATCTGTAAGTTAGAGTAGCTTCCCCTGAATCTTGCGTTATAAGTTTACAAAAAAAAACATAAACAAGATGGCTGCTATAGTATGAGCATGGTTGCATCTGTTGGAAACATCGCTAGTCTTCATTTATTACTGAAAAGTTTTATGGACACCAGCGAGTTGACGAGATTCCTTCTGTAATGTTGTTAACATGGAATAAAAATGTGCTTTTTTAGATTTAGGACCATAAAACTAATAAAAGATAAAATTTTATTAAAAACTTAAGCCTAAAATTAATTCAGAAATGTAATATTTTTAGAATC
Organism: Physella acuta; assembly: GCF_028476545.2. NCBI lineage: Eukaryota > Metazoa > Mollusca > Gastropoda > Physidae > Physella > Physella acuta. The sequence goes on from NW_026731852.1 coordinate 29,683, forward strand.
AATGCTATACAAGTTGCAGATCCAGAGAACTTGAAAATAATTTGTTGAGTTTAAGGCTACATTTCTATTTATTTTCATCAAGCCTAAGTTATAACCCGATGTTTCACTTTTGTAAGACAAACATTGATTGGCTGTAAAGGAACTCCGTGATCGATTTCTGACAGCCCCACTTTATAGTTATTTTGTTTACAAAACTTTGCAGATCAAGTTTTTAAATAACTATGCAAATTTAAACATCATGACCTATTTTTTCTATTTTTAGCTTACAATGTGTACAATAAAATTTATGGCGGCTATTGTTTATGTCGCCATTACACGTGAAAACCAAATTGTTTTTTTTTTTTGTTTAATTTTTATTTAGTTACTGAAAATATTAAAAACATCAAATACATCCAATCTTTAGTAAAGTCCGAAAAAAAACAGACAGGATTTTATTACCATATTATTGTAACTACGCAGTGCAAGATTTTTAAATGAATTTATGGACCTCTCAAATAACTTTGAGACTTTTCTCGCTGGTGTCCATTCAATTGTTTAAAAACAGGTAGGCCTACATAAATGAAACAAGGAAACCTTTTTGTATTTTTCAAAACATAAAAAATCCTCCTCAAAATGTGAAATAATTATTAATATTTAAGGAGTCACCTGTTTTTCACATTACTAGTCGCGGGCGATTTTGCGTACCCAAAACAATAGATTACCCAAAAGTCTATCAGTCAGAATCAGTCTGGTGTCTTTCAGTAGTATCAGTGTACTGTATCTGCTGACTATCTGAGTAGATCTAGATCTAGTATGCAAGAGAAGCTAAAGAAATTTCGTTTAGATTAGATTTAGTATAAAAAAAAGTCTTAAGTTCGTCTACTTTTGATTTCAGTGTTTATAATAAGTTAAAGATCAAGATCTAACTAAACATAGAACTAGATTTCTAGAATTGTAAAAATATTTTTAAGTTACGTTAACTTAGACTTAGACTAGATCTAGATCTAGACTCCATCTGACTTCTACTGCTAAGTCTAGTTGAGTCGTTTATGAGAGTTATCGCCCTTCAACGGTGAAGGATTAATTTTATGTCCAATATATTTAATTTAATTTAGAGCCTGTTCTCTATAAAAATAACATAAATGATGATGTATGGGAAGCTGAGGCTGGAGAGGTTCTGTAATTTAAAAATCACTTTCTAACACTGCATCATAGCAGTTGTTTTACTTTTATTTTCAGATATAAGCTCATATAAGTTGAAATAAATCTTAGTCTGTAAAATACTGACACAGGTAGTATAGTATTTAAGAAATTCCTATTTACAAGTCCTGTACAAGTCAGAGAGTGGGGTGATGGTGGGTTTGAACAAAAGTGAGCTGTCAAATTAGACATGACTGTGTGTGTGGTTGGGTGTATTGTGGTGATTTAATGGGGGGGGGGGGGGGGGGAGAACCACCAATCCAGTATAACATCCAGAGCCATTTATCAATAACCCTAAAGGCTTCAAATCAAAGTATAAAGCAAAAGATTAAAAAATAGCTTTGGTTTAAAAGGAAAAAGGGGTAGTAACTACAATTTACTTGGAGGAAGATTTACTCTTGAGGAAAAGGTATGTATTTTCACTAAAATAAATAACAAGAAATCAACAAACTAGTCCAAGGGGATCAGACAGACAAAAGTTTGCTTGTGTATGATATCAATAAATAGAATCTAGTAATAAAGAAACGAAACAAAAATTAGCTGTGAATTATTTTTACACTTTAATTAACCTCATTATCATTATTAAATATTCCGAAAATTTACAAATGACAAACTTCTCGATACGTATATCTAAACATTAACAATACAAGTGTTACAGGGTTGCATAAAGATAAAATATTGCTTAAGTAAGATTTAGCAGTTTAGATGTTGAGAAGACTGAATATACAAACACTGCATCATCAATCTTGGGTGTTACTTTTGTCCTTTACATTATGATAGTCACAGCACAATATTATAGATCTACTTAGCAGCATTAAGTGTGCCAGCTAAAAATTTATACATAAACAAACATACAAGCAGTCAGTTTGATCCTGCCTATCAACAACTTAAGGACATTATATTGTGGTCCAGGTCAAACTGCTTATTCCTTTAAATAAAAATCTAGTTTTCTAATTGTACAAAAGGTAACATAAAATCTAAAAACCAATTTACTCCTACACAATAATGAGATATTTGACTTTAAGACATTAAATTTCAAAATTAAAGCTACAGCTTTATACTATTTTTATGAGAAATTTTTAAAAAATTAAAAGTAATACAGTGAAATTATGTTGAAATTGTTTTAACTTATTGAATGTGACTTTTAATAATAAAAATTATTATTATAAACAAATAGTTTTGTTTCTATTCTAGAAATTAATATTTGTGCTTAATTTATACAGGCCTATAGGAGTATTCTACAAATAAGCCTAATGCTAAAAGCTGGAAGAGTAATGTTCAATTTTAACAGAAAACATGTATATTTTTATTAGATGTACATTTAAGCTTAAGCTGCTAAACATGCACATGGGAAGTTAAAATAAGATAGCAGCATTAAATAAATATGTACAAATGTTTTGTTTTGGCATTTTGCGAATTAAAAGAAGATATAAATTTACCTCAGCAACATTTTACAAACTAAAGGACAAAAATGTCTTCAACCAACTTCTTTTTGCATGATAATTATAAGTTTATTTATATTGTAACACATATTTTGGCCTTTTCAGATTTGGTGTGTCTCCATTGAATAATAGTCAATGTGGTGTAAAGTTGATTTTACAAAGTAACTATAAAATGACTGCAAGTGTATGTTTCCTTGATGAAACATTTAAAAGGCAAGGCATCTTGTATAACATATTCTGCACCAATACAATTTTTGTCCCACATGTAAATCTGAACCTTCTGAAAGCAGTAAAGTTAGTCCGGATACAAAGTCTATGCGTGCTTTTGGCATTAAAATATGGTTTGTTACATTAACAAGTACATTAGAATAAATGTATACATTTTTGGCAGGTATTAGTAAAAATATTGTGTACATTTTTGACAACAAATGTAAAACTCTTTTTATCAGTAAAAAATATTTTGGCAAACATATATTAAAATGTTGAAATATATATCAGAATCAATTGATCAAAATAAATTTTACAATGTTTTATAATTAACAGCAATACCACTGAGGTTCCAACATAGGTACCAAAAGAGATACCAGTCGAGGTATCTATCACAGAAAAAAATGAATTTGCTTGTGCTCATTAGCAAACAAACTTTTACAAACTTTGTATTTTAAATTTGTATGATAAATTAGTCTGTAAATAAACCACAAATGTGTTAATGGCACCATAATTTATCTTAAATATATATCAGTTTCTATAATTAGCGTTCAAGAATAAAGTTGACGAAGTCTGTCATTCAGTTCTTTCTCTCTTTGCAGCAAATCATTAGAGTGCTTTTTAAATGCCTCATATTCCTAAAACAAAAATCACACATGAATATATAACTCTTTTATCTTGGCTGAAAAATCATCAGTAATAAAACAGTGCTCTAACTATAATAATAATAATAATTACTTTACACTTTTGAAAGGCAGAATTTAAATACCTTAACCATCTGAGAATATTTACTGTCTGCACTCTCCAGTTCAACTGCCAGCTTTTTTACTCTGATGTTTGCATTCACTGCATCAGCTTCTCGGCTATATAGTTTTGAAATATTCAGACAAAAATGTAACTTATTAAAACAAGAAAATAAATATAATACAACTCAAAAAATAATTTTTTTAAAAGTGCTGTGTAATTTATTTAAGTTTATCAGACTTCTTTATGAAAAAGAGGTGAAGTAAATGTTTTAAAAAGTATATTGACCTAAATTTGTCCTCCATGTTTCTAAGATTTTTCTCCATCTCTTCTATTTTCTTTTTCAGGATTTTATTGTCCTCCTGCTCTTTCTGAAGTAAAGGTATTGATTAAAATGTTATAATCATACTAATTATCTCGTGATGTTTTCGTACTCTATTAGCTCAAACCATTGTATAAAGGTTATAAATGCTTTTACCAAAATAATTGTTCAGTAAATTAAAATCAATTTTAAGAATATTTTAAAAAATGAATGACAAGATCTAAATGTGTACATCTCATTAGATCTCATCATGACAGCACTAGAGAGGCTAAAAAATACCTGCAGCAGAATTGTGCTGCAGTGGATCCCGGGCCACTGCCAGATCCAGGGTAACGAGATCGCAGACCAGCTGGCAAAAATTGGGGGAAAGAAACCACAACCGGAAATTTCGCTACACCCAAAAGAAATAAAAAGAATAATTAAACACAAACAAACGCAAATGTGGTCTGTCACACACCCTCACTACATTAAAGACGACGGCTATTACAATTTAACACGAAAACAACAATACATAATCTTTCGACTTAGAACAGGCCACAACAGACTAAATCAACACATGCACAAAAAACTGAAGGTTGGGTGTAGCGAAATGTGCCCTTGTGGCAAGGCCCCGGAAAACACGGAGCACGTACTCCAGGATTGTACTCTGTATAGCCAGGCAAGAGGCAGACACTGGCCCCAGCCCACCCCACTCAGGGAAAAATTATATGGGACACCTGACAAACTGGAAACCACAGTCCGGTTTGTCCATGAAGTTGGACTTGTTGTCTAATTCCTCCACCATATTCAAAAATTAAGAACGAAGAAGAAAGAAGAAGAAGATTAGATTGTTATTTTTAAATCGAACAACTTTTAAAAATCAAAATTTTTCCAAAACTATTTTTTCCAAATAAACAAAGCAAATATCACTTAACAACAGTTGAAACATTTTCCCTGCAATCATTTCTTTTATAATGAAATACTTTTATATTTTTTTTTTAGGTGTCTAGCCATTGCAAAAAGATTCTAATTTTGCTGCATTCTTTTGCATCAAATTTCATACTTGTTAGCATTTCAAATTATATTAAATGGCATCATGTCTTATTTTTTAATATTTTAAATTAAAAAAGATATTAATTAAAAAAAACCAAACTATTAAGGTCTATATACAGTGTTAACACTTCTAGACAAATGCTGGGTCTAGGAGAAAAAAGCACCTGAATGATTTTTCCTCTCTGCATCACAAGAGCAAGTAACTCTTCTTTTTCTTTACTGGCTTGGTGTAGTTTTCCTGCAGACTCTTCTTGTTCACTTGATTTACTGGCCTGCAGTAACTGAAGCTTTTGCACTGTTTCTTTAAATATAATCAGTTCATTAATGTTTTAAAGCTTGCAAGTCTTTTATTAAACAATGTTTTAATTACATGCTTTTCTAAAAATAAAGAGTAACAAATGCAGTAAAAAAATTGAACTTTTCAAATGAGATTGAGAAATTATCACAAAAAATGATTAATTAGAGCTTTAAAAAAAACAACCAGGAATCAATGTTTCCAATTTCAGTTTTGAAATGGCATTTAATGTTTTGTTAAATGTCGTTAAAAATTTTAATATTTAAAAAAATATGTTGCTTTTTCTGAGGATTAAAAGTGGTGGATTAAACTGAGCAATCAAACCATTTTTTCAAACTTTTAACAGGCAGAATAACAATACTTCATTTTGCTATTGGAAATTACCTTTAGTTTTTGCATTCTTATCTTAAATTTTACCTTTAAGTTTTTCATCTGTCTCCTTAAGTTTCAGCTGCATTGTCTTCATTTGTTGTTCATTGCTTGCCTGAAGTTCTGATGTATTTTTCAACAAAGTCTCCTCCATTTGACGCCATTCACTTTGGCTTTGTCTAGAAACAAACAGACAATGCACTACTATTGTAAAAAAGGATGTTCAGATACACTGTTGACTTCATCATTTATTATGCGTAGTCCTATTGGCAGATATTTTTTAATATAGTAGATGTGCCAAGTATTTACAATACAGCTTTTCTACTACAAAGATCACGTTTTAAAAAATTGATATCAATTTTTTATGACATAAAGCTTTTAAAAATGTTTTTCTAAAGGGATACATGGCATAATTTCAACTGTCCTTAGTTTGTAAGGGAAATTTCATTAATATTTTTTAAACCATGTGTACTACCTCCACCCACTCACACACCCTGCTATCATCACACAATGTCACAAAAAGCCAGAACCTCTTTAAAAATCACATCACATCTCAGACACTTTAAAAGTTCATCCATCTGTCACGTACCCACCCCATGAGCAATGTAACAAGGGATGCTACTGTAGCTAAAATATAAAGTTTAACCATTTTCAGTAAGTTCCCCTTTTTGTCCATGGTTATTAATCTATTCATTTTAATAGTTTAAATATCCGACCTAAATTTGTATTCCAAAGCTGAGTACTGTTCTTGAACAGATGCTGATTTATTTTCCAATTCCTGAATCATGGCATCTTTTTCTGCCAGCGCTTGTGAAAACAGGCGGCTATTTTCATCACGCAGCTTTGCATTTTCCTCTCTAAGTTCTTGGTTCACACGTTTGTATTCATCTTTAATGCGGATCATTTCTTCATGATTGGATGCTAAACTGTTAAAACGGCCATCCAAAATATCAAACTTCTTTATTTCAGATTTCAGCATGGATTCAGCCTGGTATAAACATAGAATAAAAACATAAATTTACAATCAAATATTTTACATACATTTCTAGTTGGATTTCAACTATTCAGTTCTAATAATGAACTATTCCTTAGAGTGAGTAGCTTACATTAGAATTTTCAGAAAGTACAAGTTTACAATCAATATTTTTTTTTTAAAATAATCCTAAATGTCTTTCCCCAGCTGAAACTTAAAGAAACAACCTTGTCTCTGAAATCCATAAGTTCCTTGTTGATTTTCTCCAGTGTCTGCGACCTAATTGTTCCCTCATCTGCCCTCTGTTTGAGGATCATGATCAGCTGACACTGTTCATCTATCCTTGACCTCAGCTTGGCATTTTCAGCCTTGTCATCTTCTCCTAGGGCTTTCAGCTTCACCAAATTCGACTGCATGTCTTCCCTATCCTAAAGAAGTAAACATTCACTCTATGTATGTTATCTTCAATGATAAAAAAGTTGCTTCACACTGAGTTATTTTGAGCTAGACAAATACTATAAGGAGTTCTATGAAAAGATTTTGATTATAAATTATTTCTAATTAATTATCATATGTGCAAACACTTAAAATAGAAGGTATTTAAAAGTTCTGATTTAAATTATTTAAAAAGTGGCAAACTAAAATGGTTGGTAGACAGATGCCAGATAATAAATTCCAAATTTTTCAGAACATTTGATAAAGTAACAGCAAATCTCAAAGACTATTCATGAGTTTCCTAAAAGCTGCGGCTATTTGTACTTTACTATAAATAGCCCTATGAAGGCTATTCGTACTCTGACCAATCAGCGCAAGGCATTTTTTCTGTGATTCTTGAATTCTCTTATTCTTGCTGTATAGAACTAACTTTTTTTTAGATCTAACCTTATCACTAACCCTAAACCTAACTCTAACACTACCCTAATCACCATCCCTAACCTAATGCCTAACCCTAATCACAATGCCTCGAAAACAAACCAGCAGATGCATAACCACTTCGACCACCGGAACAGTTTCTACACAGGACAAAACTTTGAGTGTCATACGTAAGATAATAAAAAAAAAAAATTATGCACGCATGCGCAGGACAATAAATTTTAAAATAAATTTGATTGGTCAACTAAAAATAGCTAAGTACGAATAGCCTTATGAGGGCTATTTGTAGTAAAGTACCAATAGACACTTCCTTCCTAAAACTAACATTTCTCAAAGAATTTTAATGTGATTCCCAAAATAAACATGTTCAGGCTATTAACCTGATTGCAAAATTAACATCAACCAAATGCTATTGGTCTTATTTCTATTTTATTTACATAGAATAAATCAGCCTTCAAATTTGTTAAGAATTATGGAAAAGCTAAAATTCAGAAATAAATGCTGATTGGCTTCAACCATTGTGGAGGGTCAAATACTTTCATTGTGTTTACATGGATGTGATGTGTTAAATTTTATGATAAACACAGTTAGGCTTCTATAAAAAAAAAAAAAAAAAAATATTCATTATTAACACATAAAGAATTGACTTCAGAACTAGCAATCCTTTGCTACACTAGGCTACTACACCACTCACTAAAGAACTCTCAGAGATCATAGTACGCAGATCTTTTGGATTTCTCAAACTCTGTGATGCCATCTTCCATTATTATTTACATCATCAAATAGTTACATCAGATAGTGACGACATCTTTGGATCAACTTCAAACAAAAACAAAACAGTTTAATAATTCAACTCTGTGATACCATCTTGCATTACACCACATTTACACTTGCAACATGCATACTTTAGGCTACATGTCTAGGAAAAAAATCGCAACAAGTAAGTATAGGCCTGAATGTTCCATGGAAAAATGTTTTTATATAAAATTAACTTACAGCGAATTCTTTTTTCTAGACATGTACAGTATATATGTAGCAAGTGTAAATGTGGTGTTAGTCAGTTACATCAAAATCATTAATCCTAAGTTAATTAGTCATCCTATAATTATGCCTTATATATTATTAGGCCTACTTTAATTATTAAATTTATATTTAAGTCTAGCATGTCCTTGTATATTATTTAAGCCTATATATACAAGCCCTAGATCTAGATATAGTATATTATAAAGTACAGAAGGACTAGTATATCTGAGTCTGTAATTAACTTAATGATGATTAATCAGTCTGTAACATGTATTATATTATTTTATTATAGGCCTATTATTATTAATTATTATCACAATCATATCAGGTTTATTATAATTATTTGAAATTATCATCCATCAATGTTTTTTAGTTCTACTTATAGTGTTATACTCTTAGAATGTCTTAGACTAATGGTAATAGTTGGTAGTCTAATAATTAATAATAAAGGCCAAGGCAATTCCCAGCTGGCTGTCATTTCATGCTAATACGACAGGGAATAATATCTTACAATTAAAATTTAAAAAAAACATTCGTTGTGAATGGGGAGTGAGGTAGCCTATAGATTAAGATAGCAGTGCTATTTTTTGTGTGATAGATTAAATATATTTTTATTAAAAAATTATCATGGTATAAGTTATGTTTAGCCTTTCGGTCTTCAGGTTCATTTCCATTATCTGCTACATAGATATTCAAGTATGCACTCTAACTAAATCTTTAATAATCAATCAGGGTTTAATAATTTTTAAATTAATAATATTAATTATGCATCATTTTAGTTAGTACATCACATTGCTTTTCAACTGTCAATTACCATTTTAAAATTCACATAAAATAAATATCAAGTGAAATAGCATGTCCTTTTTAATCAATTACTTGTTATTCATATTTTTTTATCGCAATGGTCAATGTTTTTTTTTCTCTAAGCAAAATTGTAAGTGATCTGTCTTTTTTTGTTGTGCAAATATGCCAGCAATCAAGTCACTAACAAAATATAATTAACAAAAGTAACCCTTTAATGAATAACAGTTAAAAAATAAAATACAAAAGGTTCAGACCCACAACATCTAACACGACTGCCACTCACCTGTCCTCTCCACCACCCACTTTAATGAAATAAAAATTTTATGCATTTTTAACATTAAATGTATAAAAAAAACAGTCAAGACTGTAAATAGCCCTAATAGTTAGTAAAGATTCAATACATTATCAGATTATCATTATATTATTACATATAATTTATGATATAAGGGGTCGTCCATATATGATGTCACACTCGTAGGGGGGAGGGGGTTTCATAACTTTGTGACAGTGTGTAATGAGGGGGAGGGGGGGGATTAGAAATCATTAGATGATGATGTGACTTCACACTTTTGCATTATAAAAAAGCAATGTTACCAAACGAGTTTTAGCTGTTATTTCGTGTTTTAGAAAACAGTTTTAATAAATTGTAATAGGAATGGATCAAAATACTCTATGTTGACAGAGTTCTGGCAAGATTTAGGAAAAATATCGATGTTTTAAGAAAAATTCAACAGCAATTTTGAGAGGGGTTCTAGGCTGATGTGTGATATCATTTTGGGAGGGGGTCTGTCTTTTTGTGACGACGTGCCATGTGACGGAGGGGAGAATGGGGGGGGGGGTTAAATTCGTCAAACAAAGCGTGACGTCATTTATGAATGACCCCTAATACATATCTCAGATATCTCATATGGTGCCGCTATTCCCAGCAGACTGGGAATAAGACACACTAATCACACTTTCGATACTACTAATACTAATAGTAATAGTAATACTTTAATTTAAAATATTTAAATCAATACAATAGTAGGTAATCTATCGTTTTAGGTACGTAAAATCGGCCGCGACTAGTAATGTGAAAAACAGGTGACTCCTTACATTTTAATAATTATTTCACATTTTGAGGAGGATTTATGTTTTGAAAAATACAAAAATGTTTCCTTGTTTCATTTATGTACCTGTTTTTAAACAATTGAATTAAAACTTTTCAGTAATAAATGAACACCAGCAATATTTCCAACAGATGCAACCACGCTCATTTACTATAGCAGCCATCTTGTTAAAGTTTTATTTTTATAGACATATAGCGCAAGATTCAGGCGGAAGTCACTCTATTTTACAAATGGCTGCTGTTTATATAGCAAATCTTGCTTGCAGACACAGCTGTTTAAAGTTAATTTCTGGCCTATATTGATATATTTAGCCATTGATTTAGGTTTATTATTCATTTATCTATAATATTTGACACAAACATATCACAATATACTTCTATTACAGCCTTGACAATGAGGTAACGTTTTCGTACATTAATAGCCGCGGGCGATTTTACGTACCCAAAACGATAGATTACCCAATAGTACTAGCTCCTAGTATTATTAGTAGTAAGAAATATCATTCTCAGCAGTGTTCTACTGTAGGAGATGTATATCTAGTTTGGAAGTTAAGCGTTAAACTAAATGTACTCAAGTATGAATTACTTGTTCAAGTCCCTCACATTTGTTTTTAAGTTAACACTTTAAATTCCTCACCCTCGGTAAAATCTCAACTCGACTCGTTGCGAATGAAAACAATCTCCCGGAAACTGAAATATTTTCCTCCATAGCAGAAGAAGATGGAGTTTGTGTAAACTTGTAAACTTACTGTCAAATGTAAACAATTGTACTTGATCAAGATTCTAGATATTTTATTTTATAGGGCCCTATTTCGATTAATATTTCGATTTAAATGAAGATCATTTTGTTTTCTAAATATATTTTTCTGACATAAAATATGATCATTCAATAAAGGTACTCATTTATTTAAAGCTAGAGCTGTAGATTAGGGACTTGGATGACGTAGATTTTCATTTGCCCCTCTAAAAACGAGAGTTTTTTCCCCATACCGTAACCTAGACGTGAATTTAGCCGTGCGGCAGTGGGTGATAATTAAAAAAAAATAATTTCACTATTAATCACCATTGTTAATAGAAAAGTGTCACTTTATTCTGAAAGACAAATGGATTTCATCCGATTTCATCGATTGCTGTGTTATTTTTGTTTTTTTCTGTTACCAGTGCGTGATGGTGTGTTTCAGGCAAAAATTGGGTAAGTAAAACTTATTGTTCCATAAAAATTTACTGTCGCTCTAGGCTAGAAATGCGATCTCCGAGCGTAAACACCATTTTTACATATGTGTTTCGAATTTCATTCAGTTATTCATTAGCGACGTATTTTTTTATAAATAACTTTGAAAGCATAGGGCTTACAACAGCTTAAGATTGCCGGAAAAGATCAAGGTTAAAATCGGAAGTGGTGTGTTGTTGTTAATGACGCTATACAATGTAAATCTACTTGATTATCTAAATCCTGCAACATCCACATGAATCTGACTCCAAAAGCTTTTTAAATTATCGAATTACATTTGTTATTTATTAAACTTGTTATTTTTGATGACTTTTCATTTGTATTTTGTTGTAGATTCATTAATTAGGTAATTTTAGGACTGTAAATAAGATCGTTTTTTTCTCTCAGTTTGCGATGTTTATTTTTTAAACAGTAGATTCTAGATCTAAATTGTTAACTTAAGAATTATATTTAAAAACAAAAGAATGTTAGTTATATTTAGTGTGCTTTTCTATACAAATTTCTTAAATGAACAAGTTAATTTTAAAGCTTAATAGTAGGCCCTATGGCTATTAGAAGTATTTGCATAATAATAATGGATGATAGGGCCTAGTATAAATCTAGACCTATTACAGGCTATTACACTTAGTTCAGTGAGTTTGTTGGGACTTAAGGTCTAGTAATATTTAAAAAATAAAATGAATATAGATCTATTACAAGTGTTAATATTTAATTCCAAATGAACCATAATATGTATATTTTTATTCAGCCTTCTACTTGATTTTTTAGAGCAAGTTTTTACTTTTTTATTACATAAGTCCTCTTTATTTATGTTAAACTTGTATAGGCCCTTTTCAATTATAACTCTAGGCATTTTCACTACTTACTTTATGTGCATTTACACAATTTTCTGTGTAAAGCTACACTGTAATACTGTATTTTTGCTATTTTATATTTTTCAGTTGGAGATTTACTAGTCTTGGCCCTAGATAAAATGTACCAGTTCAGCAAGGGGATAGAGAATCAAAAGATGTGGATCTACTCATAAGCAACTTCAATGAAAGAGAAATAGGTCCACTTAAGAATGGATGTTGCTGGTTTTTATTACAGTTCTAAAAGCTATCAGCCAGAGGAGACACAGCTTTAGTAGATGTTTAATCAGATTTCATTTTTAAATCATTGATGGTGTTATTTTTTAAAGTAAAAAAGTGACACAAGCTAATAGACTTAAACATGTTATCCACACAGCATGAGATGTCACTTAAATATATGACACATGTTTCTAAATTATAAAACTTACCTTGAACATTAAATGGTGATCTTTACTCCACCAAATAAAAAATCAATTCAATTATTAAATTATTTGTTCAACAATAATTGTAAATTAAATTATATCAATTCTATGATAACATACACATAACATGGATGAAATATCATGAATATTGACAACATTTAGATACAATTTTAGTAATCTAAAATAAGTTTAGCATTGTACTTCTTTCGTGCAAAAAAGTAGTTGCGCAGAACAAAAATGACTTTTTAAATTTGACCAACATTGTAACGAAACCACATAAGCTAAGTGAAATATTTTTACTTTGTGTGGATGTATACAATGTTGGCACCAATTAGGCCAATTTTCATTAAGATATTTTATATAATAAAAATTTGGCAACAGATTATGTGTTGCCTATAGCAGAATTTATTGTTTAAAATTAAGGGGGGTATATGAGTTTAAACCCCTTTTTCATTAAATAAAATATTTTTAAAATCAAATTTGAACAATGGTAATATCAAAGTATATAATAACCTTCATGTTTACAATATTTCTTGCATATAAGCAAAGTAATCTAAAATCAGCTCAACATTGTACTTCTTTCTTGCAAAAAAAGTAGTTGCGCAGAATAAAAATGACTTTTTTATTTTGTCCAACATTGTAATAAAACCACATAAGCTAAGTAAAATGTTTTGACTTTCTTTTAATGTATACAGTGTTGGCACTATTCAGGCCAATTTTCAGTAAGATATTCCATATAATAAAAATTTGGCAACAGATTGTGTGTTGCCTATCAAAGACGCTTATTCAAAAATTTTAGGGGGGTGACCCTCTTTGTTAACATTATTTTTTATGATCATTCTCATCCACTTCAATTATTTTTATCTTACTCCTTTACTGATATCATGAGCTTGATCTTAGTGAATTTTCATTAAAAAAATACCTGCTATTTATAAAGTTACAGAGATTTTAGTTCGCATCCAAAAAAGTAGGGAAGCAAAAAATTGAGAAAACCCCATAGTAAAAAAACCCGAAAATTAAATACGTTAAAAATTCATAACTCCGTAACCGTTTGAGCTAAAATTAAAATAAAAGTATCTTTGTTCTTGTCTAAATGAGCTCTATAAGATGGTGCTACTACATTATTTATTTTTTTTAAATTGAAATTTCATCCAAGTCCCTACTGTAGATCAAGAAGTAGATCTAGATTCTAGATCCAGTCTAGATCTAGAATCTAGATCTAGAATCTAGTAAGTTAAGTAATTAATTATAAGTAAGTAAAGTAAATGTAATCTAGTCTAGATCAGAGATCTACTAGCTAGCTAACTGTAACTTACTAGATCTACTACTGTAACTACTAAAAACTAGCTAGATCTAGATTCAATTCTAGTTATTACTAGTTAAGATCTAGAGTCTAGTACTGTAGGCCTACTAACTTAGTACTAACACTACTGCCTACTGGTAACTACTAGACTAGATCTCTACTTTATTTTATAATTTTTAGCCTATTCTTTGCAGTTTTACAGAATTTTAGATCTATCTTCTAGCTAGATTATAGAACTATTCTATTCTAGATCTAGACTAGTTCTAGATGTAATTTCTCAGAATCATTTTACACATTGGCTCCCAACATAAGGCTCCCGACAAATGGACTCATGACATTTTGGCTCCTGGCAAATCGGCTCCCAACAAATGGGCTCCCGACATCTTGGCTCCAGACAAATGAATCGTATGACTACTACTAATACTACTAATGGCATAAAAGTAACCATTTTGTCCTTCATGCACTACCTCTATAACGTCTTTCAAATGTGTGTGTGAAAAAAAAAAAATTTTCCATGAGCCAACAGCAATTCTCAAACCAATCGAGCCGTTAACTGCTAAATTACACCAATTTTTACCACGTTTTCTTTAACTTGCTTTCGCGTCTTTCCAATCAAATCTTGCGATCGAAATTTCGGGCACTTCCCAGTTAGCTAGCGCGCTGAAATTTTCAGGGAAGCTTTGTTTCCGATGACAATAGAATATTCAATTGTTATTTAATTTTGATGTTTAATTTACGACAGTAAAGATCTGTTGCTTAAAAGTGAGCACAGAAGTTTAAATGTATGATAACTGGCATTTTGTTTTAATAACCTTTAAGCATACTGCAGGTAGGAATGTACAACATGGACCTCTCTCCCCACACACTGAGTTGGAACAGCCTATAACCGACTCATTCACGAAAGTCATAGCTAGGTGCCCCTTAAATTTAATACATACTATTCTTATACTAAAAAAAATAATATAAAAATAAGGCCTGCCAAACAAGAGATGCATACGTTGTATTATTTAAGAGTGTTAGCTAGGCTAACTCTAAAGAGTATTGATTAAGGGGTGCCACTGGCAGGTGTCATATTCAATGAGGACGTTTTTCTGGGAAACTTATTCTCTACAGAAAACGTATTGACTGGGGCCCTTTTTGTCGGTAGCCAAAGTGACATGAGTTTATTTGTCGGGAGTCGTAATGACAGGAGCTGTTTTGTTGTGAGTCATAATGACGGGGGCTGTTTTGTCGGAAGCCAAAATTTTGGGAGCTTATTTGCCAGGAGCCTTATTGAATGGAGCCCTTTTGTTGGGGGCTCAAATGACAGGAGCCTATATGACGGGGTCCATTTGTCGCTGGCCCTTTTGGCAGGGCTGTTTTGTCATTGGCCATTTTGACGCAGCACGCACTTAATCAGTGTGTGCATTTAATAAGGTGTTGTGTTGACTAATAGTAATAATGTATATATTTTGTTTTATTTTTTTCTAATTGGTATAGGCGCCTAAGTTATAATAAATGTGTGGTATGTTTCTTTGCTTTTTCACTGATATCGTTCAACGTTTATTAAAGCACATTGCATTTTGACCAATAACTATTTTATAAAATATATTTCTCAAACAAGTATAACATTTTTAAAATATAGTCCTATAATTCACGTGTAACAAGTACAGATGCTAGTTACTATATATTTATTATAAAATCTTTAAATTTTAAAGAACTATTAGAATCTAGACCGTACAGGGTATATTCTGTATATCTAGTTTCAGAGTAGATCTAAAAATTGTTTTTAACTACACTCTTAAAAATGTAATGTTGTGGTTTATTTATTTTTATGGAACAGATTTAGTATTTTCCTGTAAGACATTCTTTGCAGTTAATTTGAAGAAAAGTAGCCTACTCTTTCTTTACCTATTTTATTTTGTAACATCACTTTTTTGTGTATGCTATGTCTATATGTTTGGCATCTTGGAGGGAGGGGTAGAAATGTTAAATCTGCCAAAAATTACAGATGGGTAGTTTGTGACAATTATTATTAGCAGTGACGTCAAGTGTCACAAGCTGTAATGTATGCGGGTGTGACCTTGCCCCATCGCCAACATTTTTTTTTCCTGTTTGGTGAATAAAATTTTGTTTTGACAGTCATTTTTTTAATTTGGTGTCACCCTTTGAATACTGTCACCTGTCAGTACCTCACCCCCCCCCCCCTCCCTGCCTCTTGAGGCTACTGATTGTTAAGACCTTAAGCTGAGTACTATGTGGGAGGGATGTGTAATGGTAATGTGTCGCAGGTTGGACCCATATTTTGTTCTTCTTAAAGAAGTATAGGTTAAAATAATAAATTATATTCCATTTATATTTTTAGATTTAAGGCCTATGCTTTTAGCTCGTGTATGACTGAAATCGTGTAAAGAAAAAAAAAACATACCTCAAACTCTTGGGCTAGTTTTAACCACCCCCAGACTCCCCAAAAAAAATATAAATTTTTGATCATTACCGAGATCCAGACTATCAAATCCTTCTCCCATAAAATTGACGAAGCAATAGCAAATTGCTTTGGGACGGAGTCATTCAAAAATATCATTCTCAGCTAGACATCGTCTCCCCAACCGTCTCTTGTGGTGACCTTAACCATAGTTACATAATCCGAAAATAACCTCAAATATTCACCGCAGTGATCCTAACATTTATTTTAACTCGATCGATGCACCGTCAAAACGGCCTCCGACAAATCGACCCCAAAGCATTTGCTCAAAGGACTCAAAAGAACCCCGTTAAAAGGACCCGCGACTGTGTGGCTAAGAACAAAATGGCCCCCAACAAATGGGCTCCTGCCTAAGGGCTCACAACAAATCAAACACAGAAGATGGAGATGGTTGGGTCTTGTGCTAAGAATAAGAGCCCGTGCATTGGCTAGGATTGGTCTGATATCCACACCACAGTGCCAGAAAAAAAAACGATGGCTTTCAAAAAACACGGAGAAAGAGTTGAAGTAGATATGCTTAGCATTCCAAAAAACGGGTCTAGCCCGTAGTGTCGAAACGAAAGTAGAAAAATTTTAGTATTGTCCGTACTGTCGAAATTATTTTTTGCTATTTAAAATATTAGATATTGATTATAGTTATAAACGTTTTTGATTTCTTCAAAATATATCACAAATACAATATGTAATTTTGTGTATTAAAAAAAAAATAATCGCAACGTAAATCGGTGTTACAAAATAATCGTACGTGTTAATACTCGATTATTATAAGGGAAAAAAATGTCTAAAACAAGAACCAAAACAAAAAATTACTAAAACAAATAAAATTTTATATTCCTTCGTTTTTGAATTTACAAAAACTGAAATCGTCATTTAAAAACTCAGTTAATGGCATTTTTACAAGCTTTTATTTAACTTGATTGCTCGTGCTATTTCTCTCATGTCTGAGTCAGAGTTTCTTTCAGACATCTCTTCTGGGGGGGGGGGGGGATTTAATGGATTTTATATTAAAAAAAAAACATTCTTTTAACAGTGTCCGCTTCCCCCCCCCCCCCCCCCCCCCCCCAGGTGAAAAAAAGTCTGGAAGAAACACTGGCCTGGGTGGAAACTTTGCTAACAAAAAACAAAATTATACCCGAACCGATGGGGTTAAACTTGAATGTCACTTAGGTTAGATCTGATAATGCAATGTGCCACGAACTTTGACATAATTAGAGGTGTTTCGTTCCTTTTTAAAATTAATTAAATATTTCTATGGCCTATAGTGCACACTTACTTATAATTTAAGGCCTATATATAATAAATATAAGCCTTTTTAAAAAAAGAAAAACGTAAATAGTAACAAAATATATGCGTGCACTATAAAGATGTATGGGACGGAGTGGTCTAGCGGTAGAGTTCGAATCCGGGTTCAAGTCAGTAGAGTCCCTGAGTCCACCCAACTCTGATGGGTACCTAACTCCCGTTAGGGAAAGTAAAGGCGGCTGGGCATAGTGCTGACCACACTATCTCTTCATATGCCGAGGTCACAGAAACAAGTGAACTCTACTCAGTGGCGTAGCGAGGTCGGGTGTCACCCGTTGCGGCACTTAATGGTGTCACCCAACCAGAGGCGTTGAGACCCTCCCCGGGGACAAACTTTCAAGTTTTCGATTTGCACCCCCCCCCCCTCAAGTTTTTCTCTATATATTTTGCTATTTTTTGTCTTGGTGTTACCCCCCTAAATGGTGTCACCCGGTGCGGTCCGCACCCCTGCCCCCCCCCTCGCTACGCCCCTGACTCTACTTCACTTGCCCCATAGACCGTCAGGTTTGAAAGGGAAACTTTACTTTACTTACTAAAAAGATGTAGATCTAGAACTAAAACATAATGACAAAAAATTATTAGCTTTATACATAATATTGCACCATATTTACATAACTGTTCGTGACTATATATACACCCTTCTCCCATGCATAATATACAGCGATCCATGCTCTATTTATATTATATATATTTGGTTTATATAAAATGTGGTGCATTAATTATTGTGTTTAAAGATAGTCATTTTATTTTATTCTTTTTTTAAGACAGTTGTTATATTTTTTATCAGTATTATTCAACAAATTTAATTTATATCAGTCTCATTTTGTTGCGACCGGGCACCCAAAAACATTTCAAAGTGCAATATTTAACTTTAATTGTGTTTTTCAAGGTTTCTAATTCTAATCTAAATTTAGATGGGTTAGCTGAGCCTAGTTTGAAGTCTTGAGTAGCCTATATGTTAAATGGCCCACTCTCCTGTCACCTGTCTATATAAAAAGGTTGGTTATTGGGCGTTTGACTGCTATCCGTAGGTCTTGAGTTTAGATCCCAGAATCAAGTACTTAGGACGTATCTGAGTTGACTCAGATCTGATGGGTACCTGACTATGTTTAATAAAGGTCATAGAACCGACCACATTATTATTATCACTTCTTATGGGTCTTCAATGGTCACGGAAACAGGAAAACTCTTCTTTGAAGTATGCCCTACTTACTGTAAGGTCCGAAATGGTATTTCCACGTGCTTTATTTTTCTGTAAAATGATTATTATTGTAGTTCAAATTGAATTTCTCCGACGAAGTTTAAACTTAGAAATCTTTTTATTTTTTAATAAGGGGTCATCCATAAATGACCTCACGCTTCCCCCTACCCTCCGTCACACATCTTCACAAAAATCAAGACCCCCCCCCCCTAAATGACGTCACAACCTCAGTCTACAACCCCCCCCCCCCCCTTAAAATTGCTGTAGAATTTTTCTTATAACATCGATATTTTTCCAAAATCTTGTCAGAACTAGATGTATGTCAACGGGAACAGGGCATTTCCACCCTGTCAATTACCCCCTGGATATCCCCCCCCCCCCCCGACATTACCCCCCAGAGTAATTACCCCCCTGTCAATTACCCCCCCCCCCCCTGTCAATTACCCCCCCGCCCAGTAGGACATTACCCCCCCCCCCCCCCCCGGACAGGGTTAGAGTTAGGGTTAGAGCTAGGTTTAGGGTTAGGGTTAGGGTTAGGTTTCAGGGCTAGGGTTAGGTTTAGGGTTAGGGCTAGGGTTAGGGTTAGGGTTAGGTTTTAGGGCTAGGGTTAGGGTTAGGGTTAGGGCTAGGTTTAGGGTTAGGGTTTGGGTTAGGGTTAGGGTTAGGTTTTAGGGCTAGGGCTAGGGTTAGGGTTAGGGCTAGGGTTAGGATTAGGGTTAGGGCTAGGGTTAGAGTTAAGATTAGGGCTAGGGTTAGTGTTAGAGCTAGTTTTAGGGTTAGGGTTGTGTCTAGCTTTGGTTTTGGTTTTGTGTGAAGTTTTAGGCTAAGGTGGATTCTTAGGTTTTGGTCTTTTTCTTGAGGTTTGGATTAAAGTAGTATATAGGTATAAAATTCTAGTTAGAGTTAGGATTTTAACTTGAAAGGGGGGGGGGGGGGGGTAATTCCCCGGGGGGGGGGGGGGGGGATTGACAAGGGGGTAATTGACGGGGGGGGCGGACACTGTCGAAAGTATATATTTTCTATATAAATTCCATTTTGTTCGGGGGGGGGGGGCGGTGAAAGAGATGCCTAGAAGAAACTCTGCCTGGAAGAAACTTTGTTCTTGTATTTGTTCTCTCTGAAATTGATTAAACCATCATAAAGAAGTCGCAACCCGCCTTGCCGAGCTTTGACTTACGTTGGTATTGTTTTCTGTACTATTGTCATCGTGGATTCTGGGGCTAATCGCTTAAAGTTTGTCAATATTAGTGAATGAGGCTGACCAGGCGAAATTTTGTTTTTCTCTGGGTCACGAGTAAACTTTTCTTCGTCAGATTCTTGTATCTTACCTTGCATCAGAGTGGATGTACTTGAGAAAGTTGGCATTGGAGTAACTCAGCCTTTTAGAGCGGCAAATAGATTGCGGGGGTGAACATGTACAACACTATTTTAGTTAACGAGTAATATACTTGACGTGTAACTAACTAGTACCTACTTATAAAGTTCATGAAGTCTACATCGGTGTTAGAGCCAGAAAGTATTTTATTACCGGTTTACTAACAAACATTAGGGTACTCTTGTAAATTCCCTAAATCTGACATCCTCACCTACTTCTGTAATAAAGGTGATCCACCTCCTCCAAGCAAAAGTTTGAAATTAATCTGATTAATCCTGTCATAAATGAAGCTCTCGTTGTTCATGAAGCGCCGTAACTAGCATCCCTTTCTGATATTAGACACTTGCCCTACCCCCCCCCCCCCCCCCCATAAACCTCTCGTACATAAAAACCACACTGGTATATTAATCCCTTGCTTTTTATTAAGCACCTGTCAGTGTCATCAAGCCATACATATCTTGCAACATATTACAGCTCAATTAGTTGTACAAGTCCATGTAGTACTTTCAAGCCTATTTACTAGTGATTGAGACATTGTCGCCTGTGCTGGTACCCTACATTTTTAAAAGCTTGTCAGTGGGATATATATACACTTTGCTACAGAGGCGTAGCGCGGGCGTGGAGTGCGAACTACCGACGTCACTGCTTTGCTATACTTTAATGTATGTGTTAACTATATATATGAAGATTGATAATGTGCATAATTATTTTTTTTAACCTCCCAATACAGATGCATAAAAATATGCAATTTGCAATTCTCTTGAATTACTTTTACTAATACTAGTGTAAATCATAGTAAATGCTAGACATGTTTACTTCACTGTGAGATGAATGCCCTTCCCCCTCCCACTACAAGAAAATTACAGGTGCACAAACTGGCTACTTAAATTTATACTGTAACATGAAGCGATAGTTTACTTGTTTAAAATTTTTATTCACATTAAAAGAATACTTTTGATGCTACAATTAAGTAATAGATCATATAGGTTACAAGTGGACAAGTAAGTAGATAGATAATAAATCAATATTATCAGATTTCAGTATGCTCAATAACTAGACAAAATGGAATCAATACATACAACCTCCACGATAAATAAAAATTTGATGGCAACAGACTATCTCTAATCCACATCTTAATCTAACACGTTTTTAATATTATATGACTGTGTGTAACTAGACCTTAGTTTCACACACAAACATAAATATATGCATATATATATATATATATATATATATATAGATAGAAACACATATTTATAAACAAATACTGCGTAGCAGAATATCTCTACATGAAAGCCAACCTAGTGAAAAAATTGAATTTGCACATTCAATCGCTAAGAAATTCAGCAATAGTATCCAACACCTCCACAAAGACTCAAACTGCCAGATTATCCACAAGTTAACCAGCCCTTTTTCAGTGAGTACAGAAATGTTATAAGTATAAGCTTTTCACCAATAAAGTACATCAGACCAAAAGGGTGGAATTCAGTGGACCCTCACTTAGCTGGAGGTCTAGATATTGAGGATGCTATACTCTCACATTGACAACAACATGCCCAATCCACGCTAAGCAAACTATGATGAACCTTCTTAATATAGGCTTAATGATCAACTGGAAAAAACAGAAGAGATAAGAATCAACAACAAACAGGAGTTCCACTTAGGATACAAGAAATGACTATTTTGGAGCAGGATCGCTTCACACATCTAGGATCTGTTGTAAGAAGATGGGGGAGCAGATGAGGACATCAAAAGACATATCAGCAAAGTATCCAACATCCTCCGCACAATATGGATGTCAAGAGCTGTCTACAGTTTTCCAAATATGACTGTTGAACAGCAATGTAAAATTTGTTCTCCTCTATGGTTCTGAGACTTTCAATAATGAATGGCTGTGTAGCAAACTGAACATCAGGTGGGCTGAAAAAATAACCATCTGTGATGTTCTAACATCCATCTTGAAGAGACGCCTTAATCCTCAGGCTGGTAAATCCTGGGAAACAAAAAATACACATTCTGTAAGAAAATAAAGACAACTGTTTAATCTTTAAAGAGACGCCCTCCACCAGTTGCTGTTATGGTGACATATTAAAACTGAAATATCTTGAGTGTGGAAATTGTACTAAAATAAAGATTGTCTACAAAGGTCTACCCTTTATTTCAAACATTTGTTTGACAATGTGGCTTTGGCAAACATGCTGACTGATATAGCACACATTTTGAATTAACAGTAAGATATCTGAGTTTTTTACATTTAGAATCAATAGTGTCCACATATTAGTTCATGTATGAAAATATCTTTTTTAGTTTAGTTCAACTCATATATAGCCCTACTAAATATTAAAATAAAATAGCATCAAATTTTTTTTTTAGTTACCAGTTATACTGTGATAGCACCTTCCAGCAAGATTTCACTGTTTTATTAATCCAGGTTCGCTGCAGACAAACAAAATGTTTTGGTTAACAAATTAAAAATATCTGTATCACATCACTTAAGTTTATTTAGCCTGCCGGTCCATGGGGCAAGTGCAGTAGAGATAAGCTGTTTCTGTGACTTCAGCATATGAAGGGATAGTGTGGTCAGCACTATGCCCAGTCTCCTTTACTTTTCCTAACGTGAGTTAGGTATCTATCAGAGCAGCTGGGTGAACTCAGGGAAGTTCTGCTGACTTGAATCTAGATTCAAACTTGAGACTTTGGGTTATACCGTCTTGCTCCATAGCTAAGCCACACCATCACCTTACATAATTTGCTTTAAATCAAATGTTTGCACCCCACTTCTCATTGGGAAGTACATTGCAGTACAGTTGGTGCTTGTTTAGTGTAACCTTAAATTCACAATGATAAATAAACAAATGATTTATAAAATATAACTATATACAAATAATACAGTGTATGTGAGTAGCAGAACATTGGATAACTAACCTGATAGTCTCAAGTTCTAATAATGGGCTCTAGTAACTGGTTGGGAAAATAAAGGTGGCTGAGCATTGTATTGAACTTGACTACACTATCCCTTCCTATGCCAAAGCCAGAGAAACTCATGATCTCTCCATCTGTCCCATGGACCTGAAAGGAAGCTTACATGTACAAATAAAAAAAAATTAACAAAATACAATCACAACAGTTCAGCTCTACATAATGGTTTTTAATTTATCATTCAGCTTGATTATTCAGTGTTACATTTTTTACTGTTATAATGCAATTAGTTTACCAACAAAAGTTTCACCTTTAATTAAATCAGATTGGAAATTTTTTCATATTTACAATCATACCTGGTTTGTTTCAACCTATCACAGCACTTGGTTTTATTTTTTACTGTAATCATAAACCCATAAGCACAAAACACCTGCAAAACAATGACAAGATCAGTTTACTTTATTATACTACAGTATAAATGGTACTTAAAAGTGATACTAATAATATTACTAATATCTTAATTTAGTTTACACTCTTAAATGGAATACTTAAAATTTAGAATGTAGTATAGTCCTCCACCCCACAGAAGTCACATAAAGGGATCTGAACAATTAACTCTTAAATAAAGTAACATACATGGTAGTACTCTAACCACTTGAATACAGAGGGTTGTAAATCAGTTGATTGCAGTGTTCTAGAACATTGTTGGTATCTTTGTCCCTGTGTCTGTCTTATTCCTGTCTCCATGTTGAGAGAACCTGAAGATTAAAGTTTTGAAATTAGTAAAAATTTAAATAAAGTGCTTACGTCTAAGGCCCAATGGCATCGCTAGATCGGGTGTCACCCAAGTAACGAGGTTTATCTTTAGTCTGTTAATAATACAGTTGGAACTTGGATGTAGCAATGTTTTCTCTATAGTTAGTACTTTAGTACCTTTACGACATGGTATCACCCCCACCCTCTGGTAATAATTGTCAATTTGTACTTAAAAGACTATTTAACTTTAATTAATCATTAATGGGACTGGCAAAACAACATTTTTCTTCTGTATATTTTGCAATTTTTTGCCTTGGTGTCACCCCCTTAAATAAATAGTGTCATCTGGTGCAGTCTGCACCCCCCACCCGTGCTTTGCTAGCTAAGGCAAGGGTTATCAATAAAAATGTTATAAATAAAAAAATATTAATAAATTAGAAATTAATTATTAATAATGTAATATTAATTATAATTAATTAGTAATTAGGCCTAGGCCTATTATAAAATTAATTAATAATAAAATACGCTCAACTGGAGGTGAACGTGAAACGGGGAATAAAATACGTTAAAATAGAGATGTAGATGTAGATCTAATTATTGTGTAATTTACTAATCAGTGGCAAGATCTATTTTATTTTCTACAAAAAGATCTAGATATTTCCCACCAAATCAATTAATTATGTTTTCTGTTGGATCCAGTTTCGGTATCGTAAATTATTTAAGTAAAATAAACAACGATCTTAGCTGTTCGACTACTTTAAAATATTTCAGCGGGATTTTCGACAGTACGGCCAAGTTTAAATTATCTGTACTTTCGTTTCGACACTACGGGCTAATCCCCAAAAAACAGGTTATAGTATAGCTAAAGACAGGATGAAATAGCGCTCACTTATTTATGCCTCGTCCGCCGCTAGACTTTGAGAGTTGATGATGATATGTCCTGATGACAAGCCTTTTTTTCGGGAGCCTATTTGTGACTTGTCGGAAGCCTTATTGACAGGAGCTCTTTTGTCGGAGCCCATATGGCGGGATCCATTTAACTCTGTCCCTTTTGACGGGGGTTGTTTCGTCCGAATCATTTTGTCACAGTAACCCTACAAATACCATAACCAATTCTAACATCAACCTTAACATTCAACAACTCCAACCTAGTCAAAAGTTAGGCAACTAAATAATTATTTTACAACGAAAACATAAATCTAGTAGATCTTTCAAATCAGCCGTAGCTACCAACATGTTAGAATCAGGAGCATTCATTTATGACGTCTGCGTGTGGGTGGTTGTAAAAAGGCGACTCTTGTAAACTGGGAGGGGGGGGGGGGGGCTACACGTTTTAAATCTTATCACTAAACACCAACATAAAATTACGTGTCGGTCTATATTACAAGATATACAAAGGAAGAATATTTAAACGGCATGCAAAAACGTGTCTATTTAATTAAATAATTTTTTAAGCCAAGTAGTAATCTACAGTCCTGTTTTTTTTTTAAAAATAGTACTATTCACTCACGGGATTGTTGCTGTTGGACACTTTCTCCTCCTGTACAGGCAGTGGCGTAGCCAGGATCGTCTCAAGGGGGGAGGGGGTCCAATTTTACCCGGGGACAATCTTTCGATTTGCACCCCCCTCCCCTCAAACTTTCGATTTGCACCCCCCCCCCCCTCAAACTTTCGATTTGCACCCCCTCATACTTTATATATATATATACCGAGGGGTCTATGGGGGGTTATGACCCCCCCTAACCCATCCCCCCCTGCCTACGCCACTGTGTACAGGTGATCAATATAAGCGAACACCCCGCTTCCCCCCCCCCCCCACACACACACATACCACATAGACGTCTACAAAAATGTAATAGTTTTCTCAAAACTTACAAAACTTCATATTCTAATTGTATCACGTATTGTGTTGGTGGAGATCTACCTTGCAATGATGATAATTTAGCCTAGGCCTAATACTTCTACTACTTCTAGGAATGTCTGTCCCTTGAATATTAAAGCAGAATATGGAATGTGCTAAATAAAAATATAGTCTTGTTGAATTCATTTTATTTTTGTGGACGACATGGATGGATGGGCCCTAAACATACACACTGTACCGATGTTCATCTATTTTCCTGTTATGCCCGAAAACATAAAATCAATAATGTTAGGATTAGGGTTATGTATTGTTAACAATGTTTCTTCCAGACTTTTTGTACCGGGAGGGGGGGGGGGCGGACACTGGTAAAAGTATGTTTTCTATATAAATTCCATTTCGTTTAAGAAGGGTGGGGCGAGGTAGACTTTCTTCGGGGGAACCCCCCTCCCCCTCGAAAAGATGCCTGGAAGAGACTCTGACTGTTAAAGCTACACATAAAGATATGTAGCCTTAACACTCCTTCAATATAGTGTTATATAGGAGTATAATAAAAATGTCCACACCCTCGGGCCGAACCTCATCCAGCTTCGTTAAGGGGGTATGTCTATGGATTTAGTTGTTTGGATAAGGTATCGTTTTCAGCGATATAGGTAGTGTTTTGCTTAACAAGGAAATATCATGTTAAATTTTTAAGCTTAACTCACATGTTGAGCACACAAACATAAAATAAAGGCTATACACACACAAGCTTGTACTTTTGAATAGAAGTAAAATGTGGGATAGAATTACTTGAATTATGTGTGAATAACTTGAGTCGAGGCCATCGTTAATGTTAGTGTTGGTAAAGCTAAACTATCGTACTCAGCTGGTTACGCAAGTGATATAATTTGCTTTTGTTAAATAGTGTTTTGGATCCTTGTGTAAATTTACGACTCTACTTGAAAAACTTTGAAACAGAACCCATCTCGCTCTGTCAAAGTGGACAGTAATGGTGGTCAGCAGTGGTGAGCACTTGTGTGATTGATGGCGGGGTTATTGTGATAGATGTTTCTTTTATTTGTTGTTATACATTAGTTTAGCAGGCACTACGGATAACTTTAAAATAACTTGGTATTTGTTGCTATTGGTTAGTTTAGCAGGCACTACGGATAACTTTAAAATAACTTGGTATTTGTGGCTATAGATTACTTTAAAAGCTTTTTTTTCGTTTGCATTAAAAGGTAAATTGGAATTGTTGTCGAGTATTTTGTTCAGTTTTATTCTGTTCTGGACTTTTGTCCTGCTATGTTCTGTTTTTGTTCATTTTTGCATGTAGCATTTTTCTTATTAACTCCGTTCTGGTCATTTTGTTTTATTTCGAGTTCTGTTCCCAAAATGTAAAAGTACTTTTAAAATGTATGCAATCTTTTGTAGCAAAGCTACTTCTCTAATAAAAGCCGCTAGGTAGTGTGTCAGTCAGTCAACTGTTTTTTTAGACGCCCCGGCATTGTCAGATGGCCTGGTAGTGTGTCCCGTGTCTGGACACTCAGAAAAAATACGCTAGTCAGTTCAGTACATGTGCATATTCATTTGATCAGTTGTTTTAGGTTGTGTCGTTAAACTATCAATTGATAATAATAATTTTTGCTTGAACAAAGTCACAAAACAGTTACAGTTGTAGACTTGAACCAAAGCTACCCCTAGTCTAGAGTAGAACTGAATTATACTAGTTAGCTAATTTGACAGCATTGGAGGGGGGTGGGGTGAGGTGTTATGGAATAAGCAATCAACTGTCCATCCCTTTCTGTGATGCGCGATTTTGCATTCATTTCGGGGGGGGGGGGGTGGCTGTTACATATCAAAACGTTTATTATAAAATGATACTCTTCCTATCGAATCGGAACAAATTCCTTGACACAAGTTACACATTTTATAACTATCCAACAATAGGTTCCAACACTTAAAACTAATTTACTGACATATTGGTAACATTTGTGTTATTTTGCTTTAAATAATTATAATTGTTATTAGTTTAAAAATAGCATTATATACTTCTTGGTTCTTAAACAGCCCCCTCCCCCCCCCCCCCCCGAAAGTTTAAGAAGTTCGAAAGCTATGTAGCCTGTGTCTATCTTAATACTGAAAAATTCAGTAATTCTGCTCAAAATGAACTTTGTTTTTAAAAAAAAACATTCTATCCCCTTTAGCCCTCTCCCTCCCTCCCCCACCTACGTCATCGCAGAGATATTTAACTTGAAACGAATGACAAATGAACCATTTGAACTAAACTTATGACATCCGTTCAGAAAACGTGATGTCTATTTAAATTCATGAAACACAAGTGATATAACTCCATCCTTTAGCTCCGTTATGACCCGATCTAATTACTCCCCTTTGGCTCTCGTCTCCCGTAAATTAGCCGGCAGTGCCACGTGACGTCACGGAAACCTTGTGGAATTATCGATCTAACAGCGGACCTGTCGCAGAAACAAATATAAACAGCTCACCAGTAGATACAGACCCGTCCATCGCCCCGAGCTAAGACTACTCACCGATGTCCAAATAGGGTGGTCAAGTGTTTCATTTCTACATCGGCTGCCCATCAGTACAGTTCAGACATTGGCATTCTGTTGTGTAGCTGACTTATACTGGATATCGTTTTTTTTCGTAAGACCATTTCGGCTTCAGCTAAAAGAAAGAAACAAAAGGCTAGCAAATATTATATTTATAGTGAGATACATAATTGCTACAAAATTTCACAGGAACTGCTTGCCGTTTATTTAATTTTTTAATATATATGCATATATATATATATATATATATATATATATATATATATATATATATATATATATATATATATATATATATATATATATATATATATATATATATAGGCGTATATATATAAATATATATATATATATATATATATATATATATATATATATATATATATATATATATATGTATATACCTTTGTTCTGGTTTGTGATTAGCCTATTGTTTGTAATAAGCCTATTGATGTTTTCTAATCTACAGCAGCTGAGTAATTTAGAAGAAAGATGACAGAGAAGAAAGGTCACGTGACCGTGCACTGGTTCAGACATGGGTTAAGGCTCCATGACAATCCCTCCCTGCTGGATGGGCTGGAGGACTGCCACCAGTTTTACCCTGTCTTCATATTTGATGGCAGTGTCGCAGGTACAGTTGTTCTATAGTTGTTTTACCCTGTCTTCATATTTGATGGCAGTGTCGCAGGTACAGTTGTTCTATAGTTGTTTTACCCTGTCTTCATATTTGATGGCAGTGTCGCAGGTACAGTTGTTCTATAGTTGTTTTACCCTGTCTTTATATTTGATGGCAGTGTCGCAGGTACAGTTGTTCTATAGTTGTTTTACCCTGTCTTTATATTTGATGGCAGTGTCGCAGGTACAGTTGTTCTATAGTTGTTTTACCCTGTCTTTATATTTGATGGCAGTGTCGCAGGTACAGTTGTTCTATAGTTGTTTTACCCTGTCTTTATATTTGATGGCAGTGTCGCAGGTACAGTTGTTCTATAGTTGTTTTACCCTGTCTTTATATTTGATGGCAGTGTCGCAGGTACAGTTGTTCTATAGTTGTTTTACCCTGTCTTTATATTTGATGGCAGTGTCGCAGGTACAGTTGTTCTATAGTTGTTTTACCCTGCCCAACTTTGTAGTGAGAGCATCTTCCTCATAAGAATGTTTATTCTTTAGTGAGGGTCATGAATTAATTATTTACAGCATCATCTCATTATGTGTTTTATGACTGCGAAAGTCTCGAGTTCAAATCCGGGTGCTACTCAGTATTATAATACTGAATCCACCCAGCTCTTATGGGTAGCTAACTATTCTTAGGGAAAATAAATGTGACTGGGCATAGTGCAGACTATCCCTTCATATAGCTAGGTCATTGAAAAGTTAAACTCTACTTCATCTGCCCAATGTGTCTTAGGCATAAACAGGAAAAGATGACGATAATTGATTGATTATTTTTGTCAACTGTTTCTGCAGGGATTGCTACAGCTGCCTTTCCCAGGATGCAGTTCCTTCTCCAAACTCTGCAGGACCTGGATGACAACCTCAGAAAACATGGGACACGACTCTACACCTTTCATGGCGACCCTGTTGGAGTTTTTAAAAAACTGTTTGAGGTTTGTATTCAGTTGATTAATTGCTTTTCATCATCATCTTTTCCCTTAATACCCATTTCATATGTGGCTGCCAGAGAAATATCTTTCCACCTCTGCCAGTCTTCGCAAATTTTCTTGGCAGTCCACCAAGCTAGTCCTGTTTTTATCAGTTGTTTTTCTGCTGTGTGCACCCACATTTCTTTTGGCCTCTCCTATTTTCATTTTCCTTACTTTTATTCTCTTTTAAAGAAATTAGATTTATCTATTTTTCAACAAAGTTGATATTTTAATTAGAATGTCAAATGGTCACTGTGAATAATGTATGTCTGTTTGACAAACTAGGAATGGGGCATGACAAGGTTGATCTTTGAACTCTATGAATGATGTATTTGTGTTTGACCTAGGAATGGGGTGTGACAAGGTTGACCTTTGAACTCTATGAATGATGTATTTGTGTTTGACCTAGGAATGGGGTGTGACAAGGTTGACCTTTGAACAAGACCCAGAGCCCTGCTGGCAGAACCGAGACAACCGTGTCAAAGATTTGTGCGCCAAAAAAGATGTGGAATGGATTGAGAGAATCAGCCACACACTCTGGGACCCTCAAGTGTAAAGTGACGTTTTCTTTTGACAAAAAATAGTATTTAAAATATGGACTTCATTCATTTCACGTGCTTGTACATTTTACATCTCAGCTTATTTAATTTTAAGACTTTATTTGCAAATTTAAATGAACATAGTTTGTTTTTGATTGGCTGTTTTTAGAGTTATTCAAGAGAATGGAGGTAGCCCCCCTTTGACGTACGCCATGTTCTGTCAGGTGACTGACATGATTGGCCTACCCCCCCAGCCTGAAGGTGATCCTGACTTCCATGGTATCTCCCTACCTGTCAGTGAGGACCATGACAAGAAGTACAAGCTCCCTACCCTGGAGCAGCTTGGTAAGTTTTCAACTGGTGACGTCAAATGATTTTCATAAATACTTGGGTTTTTTTTATTGTGTAATATTACATCAATATCAATTTCATTGGAATTTTTTAATTAAATATATTGTTTTTAGAATATTGTCACTATAGACCATTGCCTTAATGACCATTTATAAATAATTATTCAAGGAGTGGAGGTGGAGTCTGAAAGACAAAACAGCCCATGCTTTCCTTATTTAGGAGGAGAAACTCAAGCTTTGAAACTTCTAGCTATACGCTTGGAAAAGGAACGTATGGTATGCTAGCATTTGTATGCCTATTTCCACTATAGTGTATACATACTGGTATTTTTCTTATTTGAATATCAACATAGCACATATATTTTGACCGTGTTTCAGGCTTTCAGCGTGGGACAGAGCCTGCCCAATCAACTGTACCCAGAGTTATCTGGCATGTCCTTGAGTCTCTCCCCACATCTGCGCTTTGGTAGTATGTCTATCCGCAGATTTTATTGGGCGCTTCGAAAAGTATACTCAGAGGTAAATTTTTTTCTTTCTCCACACTGAGAAATGATTTATTCAGAAGAAAGTATTTCATGTTATACACCATATTTGTCTACCAAAGTAAAACCAGAAAGAAAAGTGGCTGAAATTTGATTCTATGGGCTGTATGGTACATAAATGTTGACCTGTAGTACTTAATTATGTTTTGGGAAATCACTTCCCACAGTACAGTTAAGAAAGAAGAAGTAAACCGCACCATTCCTCCACCAGGTCCACCCCAACACAGCAGTCCCATCAGGCATCACCTGCCAGCTGATCTGGAGAGAATACTTCTACTGCATGTCAGTCAACAATCCAAACTACAACAAAATGATTGGAAACCCAATCTGTCTCAATATTGATTGGTACGAGAATGACGATCAGCTGGAAAAGTGGACTCTGGTACTTACACAAATAAAATTTTGCCCTCTAAGTGTAAAACTGGATAAATAAAGTTTCCCTCCTTAGAGTAAAACTACATCAATAAAATGTTTCCCTTTAAGTAAAATAAAATAAAATGTTTCTTTCTACATAAAAGTAAATAAAATGTTTCCATCTAAGAGTAAAACTAAATTAAATGTTTCACTTTAAGTAAAACTAAATGAAATGTTTCCCTGTTAGGGTAAAACTGGCTACCCTTGGATTGATGCTTGCATGCGTCAGCTGACACAGGAGGGGTGGATTCACCAGGTGTGTCGACACGCCACAGCATGTTTCCTCACCAGGGGAGATTTGTGGATTAACTGGATGAAGGGCCTTGAGGTATGAGATTAATCGCTGGATGAAGGGCCTTTAGATATGAGTTCTTAATAGTTAAAAAACCAAGTAATTGTCTTGAGTTAATCAAGTTGAATGTACCAATGAGAATTCTCCTCTAACCTCTAACTCTTGTGACCTACTTAGGTCGAGTCATTTTTATTTTGACATTGTATAATTCCTTATATGGAATGATTGTGTAACACCTGGGGTTTTTCCATTGACTATTAAGGTGTTTGAGACATAGAAAATTTCCATTAAAATCTGATTGAATGATTCTGATCAGATGATTATCCCAACCAATGGCGACATGAGTTGAGGATAACCTCCCCTGTCACAGAAGTCTTTAATTGCCCCGCACACTCGCAACACGAGGCAGTTTATCTTGACCTGGCAGTCTACGAGGCAGTTTTACCTTAGTCAGGCAGCCGTCCATATTGTCCGGCTATAGACTCTGACCATTTGAACGTGAGAGTACTTAAGACCTGTGTGTGCCTTGCTTTCTTAAAGTGATTTAGTCTTCTAGTTTAATATTACTTGTCGCTCAGTAATTCTAGAAACTACAGCAGTGTTGTGTGGCCTGTAGCTGTTCTTTAGACAGTGTAGAAATCTGTGATAGTGTTTTTTCCTACATTGTGTAAGTTGGTTTTTGATATTTTATACATTAAATATTTTATTTAGTTCAACCTTGTGTTCTGCCACTTCTGAGTTCGCTGATTAAAAGGTCGTATGTAGATTGGATGAGTGTTAATTACAATAGTATCACTAGCTTCCCTAGACATTAAATTCGAGCCCTAGTGGTCGTTGTGTTAAGTGTTCATCCACTTAGGCCGTAAGGCATTTGCATATGACCCCGAAAAAAGAATCCGGGGACGTTCTCCTTCTATTTGGCTGATAGATAGGTTAACGTTACAAAGTGGGGGCTCGTCCGGGATTTAATCTGTCGTTCCAGTTGTTGGTCATATCAGTTGAATACTAAGGTTAGTTGGATTTAGTTGTTTTTATATCCAGTAGCGCAGTGTTCTTACAACGCGCGCTCAGGCTAGAGTATCTAGGTCAAATAAGCAGACGTGTCGTCCTAGATTGAAGAGGTCAAGTACACGGCCCAACGCTGTGTATTAATTTAAAGAATCTAGGCTTGTTGTGATTTTCAAGTTAGTGTTATGAGTGGTATGGAGTCTTTTTTGGCTAATCCTACTTTTGAAGAGGTCGAGAAGTTGAGTAGAAAAGTTTTGATTAGTGTTGTTAAGGAATTGAAATTGGATTATTCTGTTACGCAGAAGTCAGAAGTGTTGAGAGATAAAGTTGTTGTTCATTTTATTAATGAAGGGGTATTTGATGAAAGTTTGTTGGCTGGTGTGTTACTCCGCGAGGAGAAAGTTGCTTTAGAGAAGGCATTAAAAGAACAGGAGTTAGAGGTTAAAATTGCTTTAGATAGGAGGAGGTTGGAATCAGAATTTGGTCAAGTTAGTGATGTCACTTCTCTGGTAGATCCAAAAAAGTTGTCGGTAGGGCAAGTGATTGCCAAATTTGGGAAATTAGTGCCTAAATTTGATGAAACAGATTTGGTCGTTTTCTTTAACTCGTTTGAGAGTTTAGCGAAGACATGTGAATGGCCCGAAACTTCCATTACTGCTTTATTGAGCTCTGTCCTTACTGGGAAAGCTGCAAAAACATACCAGGCACTCTCTCACGACGTTCAAAATAACTATAGTTTGGTCAAGACTGCCATTTTAAAGGCCTACGCACTGACGCCCGAGGCCTATCGGACAAAATTCCGAACACTCCGCAAGTTACCCACACAATCATATGTGGAATTTCTCTTTGAAAAGGAGAAAATATTCTCAAGGTGGCTACACTCTGAGGAAGTTTCTGAGTTTGAGAAACTCAGGTCACTTATCCTAAGGGAAGAATTCCTATCGTCCCTGCCTGAAGAGATACGACTACACATTCTGGATAACAAGATAACTGACATCCAGAAGGCTGCTGAGTCGGCTGACACATATATGTTGGTGCATAAGAAACCACCAGTGTCAGGAAACCGCCTCAACCCCGTGCTTCCCCTTTTTGGCAGCAATCCTCCTGTTGGCCAACATTTGAAGACATCACAGTCCAGAGAGAAACCAAGATCAACTCTCAATCGTCGAGCAGTATGCCAGTTCTGCAAAAGGCCTGGTCATCTTGTCAAGGACTGTTACAGAGAGGTGGTGCGTACTTCTGCGCACTATGCTCTATCCCCTCAAGCAGCCAGTTCAACTATGAACTCTAGAATTCAAAAGGACTCTAACCCTAAGTGTCCGCAAGAAGGTAGTCAAGTCTCCACACATTATGTGCAGTCACATTTTGACTGTTCTCGCCACCATCCAGTTTCTTCCGAGTCTACCGATCTCGAGGGATCGAGAAAAGTTGACTTTTCATCTTTTATTGCTGAAGCCATCATTAGCAAACCAGGTGATCCGTTGTCTCAGAAGAATATCACCGTTCTAAGAGACACAGGAGCGTCACAATCACTCCTTTTGAAAAGTTCAATGGACATTACACCAGAGATGAACACCGGAAGGATTTCCATTATCCAGGGAGTGGGGACAAAATCTACTGTCGTCCCTCTACACAAGTTTGCCCTGAAACATCATCTCGTCGAAGGTGAGGTCATTTTAGGTGTGATAGATAGTATTCCAGTCCCAGGAGTACACCTACTTCTAGGGAATGACCTTGCGGGAAGCAAAGTATACCCCTGTACGGTTTCAGACCCTTTGTCAACAGTTCCAGATAATGATTATGAACTGTATCCTGCATGTGCGGTGACAAGAAGCCAGACCAAACAATTGGCTGACATCACGTCTGAACCACACCCGCCATCATCGTCAAGAAATTCGACTCTCAAACTGGAGTCTATGCTTCCAGAGAACACAAGCCTGGGCTTACCCCTGAGGATATCTCAGGAAGACATCATTAAAGCTCAACAAGTCGACGCGGAACTCAAAGCAGCGGTCGAAAAATCTCTATCATCTGACGATGGAGAATATTTCTCCGAGAACGGCCTCTTCTTTCGTCGCGCTATACCAGTGAATGCCTCACCAGCCGAACCATGGTTGGGTAAAAACCAGCTGTGGATCCCTCCACCTTATCGGCATGAAATACTTAAGCTGGCACATGACCATCCAATGTCAGCGCACCCAGGGGTCTCTAAAACGACGGCGAAGATCAAAGAACTGTTCTTTTGGCCCAAAATGAGAAAAGATGTGTCGCGTTACTGCAGAAGTTGCACGAACTGTCAGTTGGCCGGAAAGCCAAACCAGACAATTCCTAAGGCCCCTTTGAGTCCGATTCCTGTATTAGAAGAACCTTTTTCTAAAATCGTCATGGACTGTGTAGGTCCCTTGCCTAAAACCAAGACGGGCAACGAGTACCTACTTACCTTTATGTGTTCAAGTACCCGTTTTCCCTAGGCGATTCCCTTACGGAACATTAAGGCAAAGACTGTAGTCAGAGCCATGACCCGGTTCTTCACTACCTTTGGATTACCTAGAATCGTGCAAACAGATCAAGGCAGCAACTTCACCAGTCACCATTTTCAGGAAGCGCTAGCCAAGCTAGGCGTTACCCACATCACCAGCTCAGCCTACCACCCTCAGTCTCAAGGCGTACTTGAGAGGTTCCACCAAACCCTCAAAACCATGCTAAGGACATTCGCTAATAGTAACACCCAATGGGATGAGTCTGTTCCTTGGATTATTTTCGCCGCGAGGGACTGTGTCCAGGACTCTTTAGGCTACTCGCCTTTTCAACTTGTGTTTGGACATTCTGTCCGTGGCCCCCTGAAGCTGATACACGAACGTTGGACAGGTACCAGTGATCATCCAGTGGAAAACTTCGACGATTTTCACGTTCGACTGAAAGCCGTGTGCGAAATGGCTCACAAGAACTTAAGAAAGGCCCAAGTGAGAATGAAAGAACTGTATGATAAGAGTTCTTGTAAACGAACATTCAATCCAGGCGACAAAGTTCTTGTGCTGGTGCCTAATCTGAACAATGCGTTATCCTTGAGATATTGTGGACCCTTCACTGTGCATTCAAAATTAAGTGATTTGAACTATGCTGTCAATACGCCCGACAGAAGAAAGAAACAGACAGAGTATCATGTCAACTCACTGAAAAAGTATTATGATAATTGTAACAATTTTCAATCCACAGCTAAAATTAATTTACCTGTATGTTCTAATGTTTCTGATGATGTGATACATGATAAATTGAAACCCCCAAAATTGGTAAATTCTTCCTTTTTAGATAATTTGAATGTCCACCTTATGCATTTGTCCACAGAGGAAAGCCATAGATTGTCTCAGTTATTTGAGACATTTCCCTCTATTTTTGGGGATGCCCCCAAAGAAGCGAAGGTTCCACCTCATGATGTAGACGTTGGTGACGCAAAACCCATTAAACAACACCCCTATAGAGTTAACCCGGAAAAAGCTGCTTTGATAAAAGATGAAATTGATTATATGCTCAAGAATGATATCATTGAGCCCAGTTTCAGCAACTGGAGTTCCCCATGTCTCCTAGTCCCGAAAGACGGTGGATCTTTCAGGTTTGTGACCGACTTTAGGAAGGTGAATGCGCTCACCAAAGCTGATTCCTATCCCTTACCTCGGATAGAAGACGTTATTGATAAAGTTGGTCAAGCTAAGATAATTTCCAAAATTGATTTACTTTCAGGATACTGGCAAATCCCCTTATCTGACCGTGCAAAAGAAATATCTGCTTTTGTAACCCCTAATGGTTTTTATAGATACAAACGTATGCCCTTTGGTATGCGAAATGCTGGTCAAACTTTCCAGAGGGTCATTAACTCTGTCATTGCTGACATAGACCAATGTGAGGCCTACATAGATGATATAGTTGTATTTTCTAATACTTTTGAAGAACATATTGTTCAATTGACTAACCTTTTTAGAAAATTGTCTGAAGTGAATTTTACTGTAAACTTACATAAAAGTGATTTCTGTAAAGCTTCAATTACCTATTTGGGTTATCAAGTGGGAACGAACCAAGTTCGGCCCA
The DNA here is from genome assembly GCF_028476545.2 of Physella acuta. Classification (NCBI taxonomy): domain Eukaryota; kingdom Metazoa; phylum Mollusca; class Gastropoda; family Physidae; genus Physella; species Physella acuta. The sequence continues at coordinate 67,159 of NW_026731852.1, forward strand.
TTGAAGCTAAAGTAGATGCTATTGTAAGGTTACCACCTCCCAAAAATTGTAAAGAGATCAAAAAGTTCCTTGGGATGGCTGGTTACTATAGGCGGTTCTGTCAAAACTTTTCAGCTATTGCTGAACCTCTTACTGCATTATTGAAAAAGGGTGTTGAATTTGAATGGTCCAATAAATGTCAAGAAGCTTTTTTAACCATTAAGTCATTTTTATCAAATGCTCCTGTTATGGCTGCACCAAATTTTAGCATGCCCTTTAAACTTGCCATTGATGCTAGCAACTTAGCCATTGGCTCAGTCCTATTTCAAGAAGACAACATGGGAATTGACCATCCCATTGCCTTTTTTTCCAGGAAGTTAAATGAGAACCAAAAGAATTATTCTACTATTGAAAAAGAAGCTTTAGCTTTGGTTTTATCATTACAACATTTTGAAGTCTATGTCTCCTCTTCAACCAATCCAGTCAGAGTGTTTTCTGACCATGATCCCCTGAAATTTACCTCTAAGTTAGGACAGACAAATCAAAGAATATTGAGATGGTGCTTATATTTCCAAAATTTTAATCTGGAAATTTCACACATTAAGGGTAGTGATAATGTTGTGGCTGATTGTTTGTCAAGGATGTAAAATCTTGTTACACACATTGATCATGTGACACGCTTTGTGGTTCATTAGGACCATAAACAGGTTTTGTTTGAGTGTCACTCATATGAAAATGAGTGGTGTGAGTTAGAATTTTTCAAAATTCCAATCCTGTTGAATATTTTGTTTATTTTCAGGTGAACCTTAATTAAAGGTGGTTCTTGATTATATGTAATCTTTTATAATAATATGTCTCATATGACTCAATTGATATTGTAGCTAGTCATTGAAATAAAGGTCTTACCCTGGCGGGTTTACCACTTTTAATATCCACATGGAAATATTGTAATACCCTTTTTTGAGGGATTTTGATGTATAATTACTTTTTGAAGGGTTACTCCCCTTTCACCAATTGTAAAAGTTGGAGTTACTTCCCTTTTATGTTCAGGGATATTTTCATCTGGTATTATGATTTTGATTGCCTACATTTGTAAAACATTTTTGTTATTTCATTGCCAGATTGGTTCCTTATGTATGTTCTTGTGGAACCTATCTGTCACTTCCAAAAAGGGAGGGGATGTGACCTACTTAGGTCGAGTCATTTTTATTTTGACATTGTATAATTCCTTATATGGAATGATTGTGTAACACCTGGGGTTTTTCCATTGACTATTAAGGTGTTTGAGACATAGAAAATTTCCATTAAAATCTGATTGAATGATTCTGATCAGATGATTATCCCAACCAATGGCGACATGAGTTGAGGATAACCTCCCCTGTCACAGAAGTCTTTAATTGCCCCGCACACTCGCAACACGAGGCAGTTTATCTTGACCTGGCAGTCTACGAGGCAGTTTTACCTTAGTCAGGCAGCCGTCCATATTGTCCGGCTATAGACTCTGACCATTTGAACGTGAGAGTACTTAAGACCTGTGTGTGCCTTGCTTTCTTAAAGTGATTTAGTCTTCTAGTTTAATATTACTTGTCGCTCAGTAATTCTAGAAACTACAGCAGTGTTGTGTGGCCTGTAGCTGTTCTTTAGACAGTGTAGAAATCTGTGATAGTGTTTTTTCCTACATTGTGTAAGTTGGTTTTTGATATTTTATACATTAAATATTTTATTTAGTTCAACCTTGTGTTCTGCCACTTCTGAGTTCGCTGATTAAAAGGTCGTATGTAGATTGGATGAGTGTTAATTACAATAGTATCACTAGCTTCCCTAGACATTAAATTCGAGCCCTAGTGGTCGTTGTGTTAAGTGTTCATCCACTTAGGCCGTAAGGCATTTGCATATGACCCCGAAAAAAGAATCCGGGGACGTTCTCCTTCTATTTGGCTGATAGATAGGTTAACGTTACACTCTGCAGGTATTCGACAAGTACCTGCTGGATGCTGATTGGTCAGTGTGTGCAGGTAACTGGATGTGGGTGTCATCGTCAGCCTTTGAGAAAGTTCTACAGTGCCCTCGCTGTATATGTCCTGTACGCTATGGAAGACGCATGGATCCCAAAGGCGAATATGTCAGGTACTGAACCAGGGATAACAACTTTAAAAACATGATTTAATCTTGGGACCCCTAGTTGTTTAACATTTTAGCATGTTTTGGTTTTGCACTTGATTATTGTGTTTAAATATTTTGCTAATCTTCTTCAATCATCCTCCTAATTTTGTTGATTAAGGCATACTTAGACATTGTTAGATCAATCTATTAATGTTTTTTTCATTATATTATATCAAACTCACTCAACATTTTAATTCATCATGTTATTGTGCTTGAATATTATTTATGTTGTACCCAGACGCTATGTGCCAGAGTTGAAAGACATGCCCCTGCAGTACCTGTTTGAACCATGGAAAGCACCACTCAAGGTGCAGAAAGAAGCCAACTGTGTAGTGGGTGAAGACTACCCACACCCCATGATAGACCATAAAGTGGCATCAAAGGACTGCCAGGCCCGTATGGAGCGCATCAAGGCCAAATCTAAAGGTGAGTTTTTACCTGACTTGTTGCCCAGTTTACTCATTACATCTACATTAATTATTTTAACACAGAATATTTAAATTTGAATAAACATTACATTTTATGTAAATGTGTTTCTAATAAAACCATTTAAATTTTTTTTTATTTATTGTCAACTTGAGTTCTGTTTCTCTCCCCATTTATTGTCAACTTGAGTTCTGTTTCTCTCTTATTTATTGTCAACTTGAGTTCTGTTTCTCTCCCCATTTATTGTCAACTTGAGTTCTGTTTCTCTCCCCATTTATTGTCAACTTGAGTTCTGTTTCTCTCTTATTTATTGTCAACTTGAGTTCTGTTTCTCTCTTATTTATTGTCAACTTGAGTTCTGTTTCTCTCTTATTTATTGTCAACTTGAGTTCTGTTTCTCTCTTATTTATTGTCAACTTGAGTTCTGTTTCTCTCCCCATTTATTGTCAACTTGAGTTCTGTTTCTCTCTTATTTATCGTCAACTTGAGTTCTGTTTCTCTCCCCAGATATCCCACACATCAGACCTGCAGATGAGTTGGAAGTACTCACTTACATGTTCAGTAAAGAGTTTGAAAAGATTGAACTTTGCACTCACAATGATGACAAGCGCTCAAGCATGGTCAACTATTTTTAATTCCCTCATTGAATCCTCCACAATCGGCCTATATTTGACTTAGCATTAGATTTCTTACAATATCCATTTAGGCACCTAAAATTTGTATTGTAAACTTCAGGTGTTTAAATCAATGGAACTGTTTCTAATAGTTTTGTTGTTTTGTGCTTCCAATATAAATTACGAAACCCTGGTATGAGAATTTACTGTATACTCAAGAAAATAAATATATTTTAAAACGCCATTGTTGTTTTCAGGGCTAGTAAAGCTTATAAAAATGTTGTAATGTTGATCTTGTTTAGTTAACTTGAGACAGGTTACTTACTGATAAAACTTACAATAGGGCTGCTATATTTTTGTGTGTTTGATGTTTCCTTCCTCTGTGGCCTTTGTTGTGCCTGCCTTAGAGTTTTATATATATCAAACTGTTTGCTCTAATATATTTATCTTTTTATAATGTATTAGGAATACATTTTTTCTTTGTGATATATTGTATCAATGCTGTATTTTGGATAGTTGTACAATGTTTCTTTTTACTCACATATCAGTTCTAATATTATGAGATTGTTTACCTTTAAGGCTGTGATTTGATAAAGAAGTGAAATGGCAAAAAGTGTTCATGAGCCATACTATATATATACATATATATATATATATATATATATATATATATATATATATATATATATATATATATATATATATATTATCCTGTTTATTGAAATCAATAGGTTTATATACAGTTGTATAGATTGTGTAATATTGTAGTAGAACAAAAAAAGCCTCTTTCTAACCTTGATGTAAACTTGTAACATTTTAAATGCATTGTTTTACTTTCTTTGTACTAATATAACTGCTCACATTGCTTGTATGTTTAGTTCTTGATCAGCTCTACTAACTGCTTTATATTAGTTTTTTCATTGTTACTTTTTAACGCAAAAAAAAAACTCACTGACATATCAGGAAAATTGTCATTATTTTTAAGCCTACTATTTCATTTTGGTGATAGTGGCCAAGATATATCAAAACAATATCAGTTTAGGCATGTATATTTTTACCTCATCCTTATCACCATTCCTGTGGACCCAAAAGGGCACAAACACACCTCATTGTACTTGACACATACATCGGGGTTGTTTTTTTTAAAACTTTTTTATGTGAAAGTTTATTATATTCTATAAAGACTGAAAAGCTATAGTTTATAGTTTCTCACCAATGCTTTATGATGATTAAAATCAAAGTGAAGCTATCAAGTATATAGCTTTCTTGACATTCCATTCTAAATATCTCTGCACAAGTAAACATCAGTTAAAATTATGTCATCATCTTGGTACTGCTCTGGTAGTATAACTGTGTTATCTGTTTATATTTAATAAGCCTGAAATTGTTATTGTTACACGCAGTGTTGTGATATGGTTATGTAACTTTGTTGTCTCAATAAAATGCTTCATATAGATCAATGAACTGTTCAGTTTTTATTTGTAGCACAAACAAACAAAAATTGTGATGATTTCTCACATATAAGTTGTGTGAACCTGTTGTCGACCATCTATAAAATTCAAAGACAACATGAGCGTGTAAGTGAAAACCACACAGGTGGGGATGATTCCCCCACATAAGTTAAGACCAGAGATGGACAACACCCCCACATACACCACAGATGGACAATGGTCCAATATCAGTGAAGACCACATAACTAGACAATACTTTCCTAAAAGTTTTATTTAGTAGGCTAGATATATATATATATATTATAAATTATTTTGGCTGACTATTTAGTTTAATATTTCATGCATTATTTTTTATGCAGAAAATTGTTAAAAATCATAGAATCAATTTTAAAATTATTGCAATCATAGCACTTTAAAAAGGCGAAACTTTGACAAGTTTTATATTTTTAACTATTCTTACAACAAACTTAATCTACAAGGACATATTAGGCCTACATTCCTTATTAATATATTCAATCTTAATAATAATTAAATAAATTTATAAAATCTCTTATTTAAATTTTTACACCATAAATTTGTAGGCCTATTTAAATTTAATGCATAGTGCTCTTTTATCGAAAAGTTAAATACCTCACTATAGCCATGGTAAACAATCAATATGGCTACATCTTACTTTAAATTTCTTGACAGCCTAGTCTAGTGGATAAGTGAATATGTACGAGCATTGTAATCTTTTAAAATGTAGTTCTAGTCTACCCATTTAAAAATAATTTAACTAGAAGTTTAACCTCTTAGAATAAACTATGAATTACTAAAGTCATTGTATTGGTTATTCGGTGCAAAGACGTTTGGTTTGAACTGGAAGTTTTCCGAAGTTTGAAGTTGAAAAAAAGATAATCTGAGAGAATCTAAGTGTTTTACAATGTATTAGAATTTAAAACTTAGATCTAGATCTACATATTTCACAACAGGCCTGCCACTACTAGATTCTAGATCTACTTGAACTTTAACATAAAGTTAGGAAAGCATCTATTCTAATCATAATGAATCTAAATTTATTCTAAAATCTAATGTAATTTTAAATTTAAGATAAGATTAAGAAGTAGGCATTCCTTACCAAGTTACCAATCTTTAGACTTTAGGCCCACTGATTGATTTAATTTTAGGCCTAATTTTAAACTAATTTAATTTTAATAATTTATTCAATTGGAGACTGTGTCACTTAATTATTAGGCCTATTTAATTTTAAATTGAATTAGATAGGGCCTATGTCCTTCCACTTAGATTTTAAATATTATTTTTATTAGGGGCCTAGGCTAAACTGCTAAACTAATAAGACAAGATCAACAAAGTTTTGATTTATCCTAGAGAAGAGAGACCCCCCCCCCCCCCCCCCCAACACCTTTCCTTTGTGTTGAAACTGGAACTACACACCTACAAAAACAAGCCATAGCTTGGGGACAGAGATAATTTCTACTAAAATCTAAAAATATAAATAACACTGATGTCTCCCTTGAATTTATTATTTTAACTTTTGTATTTTAAAAAAGTATGTTTAAAATAAGAATGAGTGCAAAATGTAGTAAAGGTCACCTGTTTTGGACTAATGATAAAACCTGTGCTCTGATTGATTTTCCCAATGTTATTTGTGCATGGTAGTTAATAGGAACTTTTTTCACATAAAGAAATGTCAATTGAAATAAAGGGGTCGGCGTGGTCGAGTCGGTAAAGCTCATGGTTGCTAAACCGAAAAGTCTCGAGTTCGAACCCTCGGGCAGATGAGGCTCGTTAGCTGGGGACAGCCACTCTTCTAGGAGAGACAACTCCAAAAATCAAACAACTGCTGCCTTGTAGCTTGTTCTTGGTTGGGCAAAGGCTATGGAAGCAAATCCAAAAAGAAAAGCAGGCTGAAATCGGAGTCAATGGCCTCAATGGCGCATAACCAGTTGACACGTAACGCTTAATTGTGTTGGAGGCGTGGTCGAGTCGGCAAAAAGCTCATGGTTGATAAATTCTAACAAAGTCTCAAGTTCAAACCCACTGGCAGATAAATCTCGATCCCCTTCAACACTAATAATTAAGAACGAAGAAGAAGAAGAAGAATTGAAATAAAATAACAAATAACATCAGAAACTGATAGGAAATTTCTTATTTGTCAATATTTAACATTTTATTGAAATTTGCTAATAGTTTAATAGCATGAATTTTTAGGTAAGGAAGAGAAAATGTTAGATTTTTTATATGGAAATCAAATTCATTATCCCAATAATCAAAATCCAGCTCAGTTTCTTTATTTGAAATATTTTGTTAAATTAAAGTTGCCACTTCACAACAGCAATGACATTAATCATTCATGGTATTGCTATAGCAACTAGTAACCTTCACATTAATTATTCATGGTAATGCTAAACAAACAAAGAAACACTGCTGTCAGGCTTACTTTCCTGTTATTGTTGTATGTGTTTCAATATAAGTGTCAACTTTAATGGCTGGTTTAAAAATAAAAGAATTTTAAAAGAGAATAAAAATGCTGAAATAAAATTCTACAACATTCTGACCCAGAGTATAAGTGTTTTTTGTCATGTATTAAATAATTTGTGTTAAAAAGTTGAGTTAGTGGATTTTAGATCAAATTATAAGTTTGTGCTGTCATTAATAGTAACAGTTTTTTTTTATATATGATTGTTCATTTTCAGATTTATTTTGGTCATGAACTGTTAAGGAGGAGATTTGTTTTGGATCTATATATTTTTCAAAGACTGATAAAATATTGAGAGACTTTAAAGAAAATGGCATCTTCCCACCCTGGGAGTGCTCAGAGCCGGACTAGTTCATTGGGGTCAGCCAGTTCTCGGAGTTCAAGCACACCACCCTCTAGTGCAGGGAAACGTGTGGGGCCACAGAACAAGAAACCTGCAGCAGACGCCAAAATGACCACTGCATCAAGAACTCAAAAGCCTTCAGATAGGCTGAATCCAAAAACCATAGACCCGGTCAGTCTTTTACATGAATGATATAAGTAAATAGAGAAGTAATGTTTATACAAACAAAAAATTAAAATAAAAAAATAGAGGGTCTATTACGGTCTTAATATCTAATGGTAATAATTTTTTTATAGTTTTTTAATAACATTATCTTTTAATTTTGATGTAGAAAAATAATAAATGTACACATTTGTATCAGGTTTTACTCTATGATCTCAGTAATAAAGTTTAATTTGTTTTACCAGTTTTCTGCAGGTTCAAAAAGCCAATCAGCTTTTGCATCAGTGTATGCAAATGGAGGGGTGCCTTGCAGGTCTGACTCTTTGTAATTCTGTTAATATGTTTTCATTTTAAGGATGCATTAATTATTTTAAGTATATGTGAATCATATGTGACGGTGTTATGCTGGTATTTTCCATTCTTTTGTAGGAGCTTTAATTGAAGGTTTTGTTTTTAGATTAGTCCATGGCAGTGTCAAGCATAAATTAGCATGGGACACGCCCCCTGACCTTGTACCATTTGATCCTGTTTTAGTCACTTTAGCTGAGGTAATGTTTGATATTGTATTATTGAATGTGTAAGAATAAATCCAAAAATAATGGTATACTTATAATTTATTTAATAATAATCTCCATGTTTTAGGTTACATAGTTTTAGAAAAACATTTATAAATTAGCAAGTTAAATAATTTAGCATAGAAATATTTTTTTAAAGTGTATTTGTAGATACAGAATAAGACAGATGGCATATGGTATATAATGGTGTGCATGTGTACATTTATTCCTCAGGATCTGTGGTGTATAATTTGTGTATGTGTATATTTATTCCTCAGGCTCTGTGGTGTATAATTGGTGTATGTGTACATTTATTCCTCAGGATCTGTGGTGTATAATGTGTGTATGTGTGCATTTATTCCTCAGGATCTGTGGTGTATAATCTTGTGTATGTGTACATTTATTCCTCAGGATCTGTGGTGTATAACTTATGTGTATGTGTACATTTCTTCCTCAGGGCCTGAAGGAAACAGTCCACCCATACACATTTGTTTCCTTCATGGGCTTCAAAGAGTTGCTGGATGCACCAGGGGCTGCCCAGAAGGCCACGCCTCTCCTGCCAAAGTTGGCCCCGCCCATCAGAGCTGCCTTAGTAAGAAACTTAGTACTTTCTCTGACATTATCAAATAGTGTCTACAAGTCTGACTGTCCCATTTTATTTATTTGATGTGCTATATCAGTCTTGTCTATGTTATTAGCTATAACTTGTTATTTTTTAACAACTTTAAAAATAGACAAAGTAAAACTAAAATCTTATTGTGTACTAGAGCCTTGATGTTAGACAAATTAAAACTAAAATCTTATAATAATGTTCTAAAACTTTGTTCTACAAATTAAATCTAAAATCCTATTATGTACAAGAGCTTTGATGTACTATACAAACATAGATTGTCTCCCTGCTTTAGACAAGTTACATTGAATCTAAAATATTGTTGTGTTTGAGAGCTTTGATGTTAGACAATTGTGTACTAGAAAGACGTAGATTGTCTCCCTGCTTTAGACAAGTTACATTGAAACTACAACCTTGTGTTTGAGAGCTTTGATGTTAGACAATTGTGTACTATAAAGACGTAGATTGTCTCCCTGCTTTAGACAAGCTACATTGAAACTAAAACCTTGTTGTGTTCTATTTCTAGAGCCACCCAGACAGTGAAGTGTTTGAGCGTGGCATGGAGTGTCTGCTTCGTCTTAGCTCTGTTGTTGGACCTGCCCTAAATGCTTACCTGAAAACATTTTTAATGGCAGTAAGTTTTTTAACACATCCCCTCACTCACCTTAATGCCACCCCACACCTCACCTTAATGCCACCCCACACCTTAATGCCACCCCACACCTTAATGCCACCCCACACCTTAATGCCACCCCACACCTTAATGCCACCCCACACCTTAATGCCACCCCACACCTCACCTTAATGCCACCCCACACCTTAATGCCACACCCCACACCTTAATGCCACCCCACACCTTAATGCCACCCCACACCTTAATGCCACCCCACACCTTAATGCCACCCCACACCTTAATGCCACCCCACACCTCACCTTAATGCCACCCCACACCTTAATGCCACCCCACACCTTAATGCCACCCCACACCTTAATGCCACCCCACACCTCACCTTAATGCCACCCCACACCTTAATGCCACCCCACACCTTAATGCCACCCCACACCTTAATGCCACCCCACACCTCACCTTAATGCCACCCCACACCTCACCTTAATGCCACCCCACACCTTAATGCCACACCCCACCTTAATGCCACCCCACACCTTAATGCCACCCCACACCTTAATGCCACCCCACACCTCACCTTAATGCCACCCCACACCTTAATGCCACCCCACACCTCACCTTAATGCCACCCCACACCTTAATGCCACCCCACACCTTAATGCCACCCCACACCCCACCTTAATGCCACCACACCTTAATGCCACCCCACACCTCACCTTAATGCCACCCCACACCTTAATGCCACCACACCTTAATGCCACCCCACACCTTAATGCCACCCCACACCTCACCTTAATGCCACCCCACACCTTAATGCCACCCCACACCTTAATGCCACCCCACCTTAATGCCACCCCACACCTCACCTCCTTCACCTTCATGCCACCCCACCTATCTCACTTGATGCCACACCTCACCTTAATTGCACCCCACTACTCACCTCCCTCTTCTTAATGCCACCCCACCTATCTCACTTAATGCCACACCTCACCTTAATTGAACCCCACGCCTAACCGTAATTGCACCCCACGCCTAACCTCCCTCTACCTAATGCCACTCCACACCTATTACATGCTTGTTTCATTGACAGCTGTCTAAGAGAATCATGGAGAAAAAGTATAAAGAAAAAGTTACAGAATCCTTACAGCATTTGGAACAGAATGGGGGGAAGGTAAATTGTGTTCTAAGAATCTTAGTTTAATAACTCATCATATAAAAATTGTGAATTTTAAAAAAATAGTTTAAATGATAACCCATTTTTAAGTTAATTTTTTTTTAAGTGTTATGTCCCTCTATAAAATACACAACAATTTGTCTAGGTTATTCAACTGTCATCATCCATCATTTTATTAAATTTGTTAGGTTTATGTTTTAAACTGCTGTGTTTGTTTTCTTATCTTGTAGGAAGTGTTGCCTATTATTAAATCCAAGGTGCCAACTTACTGTTCAATATTTGGATGAGCTGGTGTTGCACTTTCCTATGTTATATCTTGTGGTAATTAGACTGTCCAGCAATTCTGTGATATTTCTTCTCAGTTTTATAAGCTTTCGTCTTCCTTGTTAAACATTTTCACACATCAAATCTCTGCAGTATTCATGTTTTTTTTTTTCCAGGTTTTCTGTTTATGTCTATCAAAGTATAATCTAGAGCTAATTATTTCTTCAATTACTCTACAGCAATTAAACCATAGAAAACGCAAACATTTTTATAATTCTGCAAGTCATCAGATAGCTACCTAGATTAATTACTTTGGATATAAAGAGTACTGAGATTGTTTCAAGGGAAACAACTTATGTAGGTTTTACTAGTTTAGTTGTCTATCTTGTTCACATATTATAAAAGATGTGAACCAACTACTTGGATATAATTTGCTTTTTAACTAGGGTACTCACACGACTCATATTTGATTGGATTAGCCAATCACATGACTCTCATTTTATTGGTTAGCCAATCACATGACTCTCATTTGATTGGATTAGCCAATCACATGTGAACTGCTGAAATGTCGAACAGGATGTGGACAAGAAATGTAATGTTGCATTTTTTTGTTATTGATAATTTAAATAAATAGAAACAATAAAACTTCATTCATGGAGTAATCAAATGACAAGTTGGAGTGGAGTTGGAGATTGACCAACAACTTAGGCAATTGAAACATGATTCTATTTGTAGACAGCTATTAGCATTATGATAATTTGTATTTTCTTGTGTGTGTGTGAATTTTCTAGAGTTGTGTGTGTGAATTTTGCTACTCTCACATTTACTCTGTGCTATCAACAAAAGTTATCTCCCTGTAATTTACTTGGTGCTGTCTACAAAAGTTGTCTCCCTGTACTAATGTCTGGTTGACAACCCACATTTTTGACATTAAAGTAACTTGAGTAACTCATATTATTTTATATTAGGGGGTCTTCTATTAGTGCAGTCTCTCTGATGGGGGGAAAGGACTAGGAAATGTAACAATAATATAAATTAAACATTCCTTAGTATCAAAAATTGATGAAAAATATTTTCTTTACAATTTTTTTTTTTTAAAAATCAATCCTGGTAATCTGGTTATTTTAGTAGGTGTTTGTGACTTCATTTTAATTGGAGGATGTATCATTTCTTTGTGTAGAGGTGTGAAATGTTAAATAACAAAAACAAATAGAATGACCTTTAATTTTATGGATGACCCTGTATGCACAACTACATTTTTCTCATTATTCACAATGTTTCATTGTTTAGTACTTGACTGAAATTTTACTTCCAGAGTCTTTGAACAATTTTCTTTGTTTTGACAGTTGATAGAAGTAAAGAACTGGTCAAAACTTTGATTAAGTTTTGTCAAGTTTCAGTTAGTTTGACTTATGCCTGGAATGTATCTTTCTTCAAACTTCACTTAAAAAAAATTCTTGAACCAAATCAACCTGAGCTTGTTTGTTTCACTGTCTTTGTAAATAAATGCAGTCTGTGGTACTACTTCAATAAATTTTATTTCATCCAATTTTGTTGCTGTTTACTTGTTTGTTTGTTTTTTTGTTTTTTTAACCAAAAATGTGTGTATAGTTGGTTACTTGTTTATTGCATATAGAAAATACAGTACATGTCAACTTAGACATTTACAACAACTCAGTCAAGCGAAAACAAAATCTCGAAAAACATTGTAAATTTCAATATATTTTAATAAAAAAATAAATTGTCTTACCCGATTTGAGTTAAAATTTAGTGTAATATTGTTCGATGTTTTCATATAAGGCACTATCACTTTTTCTCAACACTGGTGAAATCTATAATTTATTTTAATGTCCGAAACAGTAGAATTAAAGAAAAAGGGCTTTAAATATTTGAGTCGATTATCTAAATTTGATATCAGTATTGCATCAGAAAGTTACTAAATGTTTTAGTTAAAACATAAACAACAGAGTTAGTAGACAAAAGACAGGATGGGCATTAGTTGATACATTTGCTGGAGGCTACTATATAACTTACTCATGACAAGGCAGTCAAATTATAATAATTGAGATTGACTGTTATAACAACATAAAATTAGTTTTATAATCATTTCTGGCCTCTGGTGGGCTTACCCTAAATATGTAGGGAGGCACCAACTAAATAACTAATATCAGATAATATCGTATGAAAAATTTGAGCCTGTAATATTTAAGGCTTACATTTAGGAAATATATGTTCAATTCTCATTCGTCTTTACCTTACCACACCACTGCCACATCGTACCACACACCAACATCTTCTTACCACAATCACATCTTATCCCAACATAATCTTACCACAACCAGATACTATCACAACCAAATACTATAACAACCAAATATTATCACAACCAGAAACTGTCACAACCAAATACTATAACAACCAAATATTATCACAACCAGAAACTGTCACAACCAAATACTATAACAACCAAATCCTGTCACAATTATTGTATCCCAACCACCGCAGAAACCCATTTTACCACAAACTCATCTTACCACTAAAGTTACCATTGTATATGTTGTTGTATGTGAATTATTAACTTACAGAAGAAAGTGTAGTTTATTATTTTTTATATTGTAATGTGAGGTTTAGCCTAGAGATCTATACAAAAAAAAATTGCCATCGAAGTTTTTTCTTTTTACTATTTTAACAATTTTCTTTTTTTGAACAATAGTTGTCCCACAGGGACCATTGGTCACAGTCAATCTCATTATTTTTATACACAAACTGAGAAAACGTTTTGTCGATATGTTGTTCCCCAAAAAAAGTTGTGAATCTAGAATGGCAGGAAACCTCAGATAGACTGCCTAACGTACGGTAGTGCCCACGGTAAAAAAAAAAAAAACTACCTCAGATAGACTGCCTAACGCAGTGGCGTAGCGAGGTCGGGTGTCACCCGGTGCCCCGAAACTTTCGATTTGCACATCTTAAAACACTATTTAACACTCGAATTAATCACTTAATTAAGTGGAATTATCATTTTTCTCTATAATTTTGCTATTTTTTGCATTGGTGTCACCCTCTAAATGGTGTCACCCGGTGCGGTCCGCACCCCCGCCCCCCCCCCCCTCGCTACGCCTCTGGCCTAACGTACGTTACTGCCCACCGTAAAAAAAACCCTCGGTTTTGCCACTCTTGTATTTGACTTTTCGCGGTGTATTTGCTGAGCTAGTTAAAACATCAAAAAATGGAGGCAAAGCGTCGAACTGCGACATTTTTCTCACACTTTCACATCATAATATCAGTAATTAATAATAACATTTAAGCAGCATTAATAAATTAATCTACACCAAATCTTATATACATCAACATTTCAAAGAACGAACACAACACATTTTAATGATGCCCTTGTCTAAGGAATGGTCCAAGTACCAACAAGACACAATCTGTAGTGGCCTTATCTAGCCCTGGAGCTACAGCACCACTGTTGTAACATCAGTCTTGTAACTGTACGTCTATCTTATGTTACAGGTGTCAAGTTACTATTGAAGCAGAGATTATGCAACACTTTTTCTTTCTACTTTCCATTTTCCACAATCTGGATCATCCCAAGTATCTCTAGATTGTACAAGCAGAGATTGTGCAACAATTTCGTTTTCTACTTTCCACGATTCGGATCACACCCCAGTATCTCTAGATTGTTAAAGCAGAGATTGTGCAACAATTTTTCTTTCTACTTTCTATAATCTAGATCTTCCCAAGTATCTCTAGATTGTTAAAGCAGAGATTGTGCAACAATTTTTCTTTCTACTTTCCACAATCTGGATCATCCCAAGTATCTGTAGATTGTTAAAGCAGAGATTATGCAACAATTTTTCTTTCTACTTTCTATAATCTAGATCTTCCCAAGTATCTCTAGATTGTTAAAGCAGAGATTGTGCAACAATTTTTCTTTCTACTTTCCACAATCTGGATCATCCCAAGTATCTCTAGATTGTTAAAGCAGAGATTATGCAACCATTTTTCTTTCTACTTTCTATAATCTGGATCATCCCAAGTATCTCCAGAATTTTGAAGCAGAGATAATGCCACAATTCTGCTTTCTACTTTGCACGATCTGGATCATCGCCCAAATATCTCCAGCATGTCCAAGCAGAGATTACGCAACAATTTTGTTCTCTACTTTCCACGAACTAGACGTATAGAGGGACTGGATCATCCCCCAGTAATTCCAGAACGCGCCACCGCTGATGATGGAGGCGAAGATGGGGCACTTGACCCCCAACGTCTGCGTGCAGTTGATGGCCTTCTGTGGCACCAAGGTCACGTTCTGGTCCAGCTTGTAGTTGTAGTAGGTCACGTGACCCACGATACTGGGCAGCATGCCGAACAAGTACACGTCGTCTATCCAGAAAAATGGCGTCGTCAAGGCCGCCTCGTACATGGGGGCCATGAGGTCAGTGGTCATCAGGACCACGAACCCACTGCAGTAGTCGTAAGGGAAAGTTTTTCGGCGGGCAAACATGTGCGACTCCACTTTCCATTTCCCATCACGCAGAATGGGCATGGTGTCTTTGTACCACACGTTGCAGAAAATAGATTTGGTCTTCCCGTTCATGTGGTTTAAAAACGAGTACAGGAGCTTGTACATGTTGATGATGACGTCATCGTCTATTTTTAGCACGAATTTAGAATTGGCGCAATGTTGGCTGACCCACTGGTACCCCATGACGCCTTTGAGCGTGAGGTTGTGGTACGAGTCGGTGAAGCTGGCCATGATGGTGTCGTTGTAGGTCGCGTGCTCGAACCACAGAATCCGCTCTAACGTCTGATTGGTCGTTCGCCCCAGCAGGAACGCGACCCGCACGTGGAACGGTAAAAAATTATCCTCCTTCCCAAAACTCTCCCGGATCCGTTGCCGGTTCTCTAAATTAGCCGGGGATGTGTGTACAATTATGATGATGTCGATGACATGCGCACTGCGGCATAGATCCGGGTTCACCATGATGTAATGTCCGATCATCTTCGCCGGGTAAAGGGCGTCGTCTGTTGTACGGGAATCGTTGATCTCTAGCTTGATGTCTTGGACCTTTCGCAGCTTGATAGGGTTCACGGTCGTGTTGGCCTGGCTCCGTATCCTAGCAACCAGAACTGGGTCAACGGTGAACTCCGGGAGGTGAGTGTATGGCTCGCGCCACAGGATGACCTTGCGTAGTGTGACGGACAGCAGGAAGGTCAGGTTGAGGGCTAGGATGACGCAGATGAGGAAACCTAGTTTCAGTTTTCTGAACACCCTGAGATTCATTGTCTGCTTCACCTGTCAGAGGGAAGAGAAACAAATCATCAACCAGGTAGAAATTTTATTTTTGCTTCACGGGACTTGCATGAATTATAAGCGTAGTTTTACAACATGTAAGAACACTTGTAGAGCACATTTGAACAATTAGAGCAGTTTTAGAACAGTTTTGACCAGTTTTAGCAAAGTATTTTAGCAGGAAGACGAGGCTAATAAAATCTGGGTGCGTGGCCCTGCATTCATTCACCCAGCCGAGAAATGTTTTTATAGATCTTTCACTTGTTTGACTGTACAAATGATCACAGAACAAATGATCACAGAACAAATGATCACAGAACAAATGATCACAGAACAAATGATCACTGAACAAAATATCACATAATGAAGAAAAAATATCATTTGACGAAACCTCACATTGACAAAGTAACTCATTAAAAAATATAACAAAGCGAAATATTTCAAACTTAACCCCCCCCCCCCCCCCCACTCCAATAAATCCCCCAAATTGTTCGGCGTATGAACACATCTGTTGTAAGAACAATTTTAATAAACAAATGCAATGAACAAAAATTTTAAATCTATTACATAGTTTTTATCCTATCAAAATGACTCCATTTAGAAGCTCCACTTCCCTTAATTTAACAGTCGCTTGTTATTTAAACGTATTTTCTTATTTTGGTATCCGTATCAACACAGGACACAAAAAACTACAATACGGAGTCATGTCCACAACTTGAGTTATTTCCCTGCAACTTGACAAGGACAAGTAACTCGTGTGGAAGGGAGACGTGTAGCCTTACGGTGTGCTCGTACTTTTGTTCACTAGAGACTTGAGCTAGCAGTCGCCTATATGGTACATCAGCCACAAGCTAGTTAATGGTCCAACTAGGGTTTGTTTCAGGTATTTTCACCTTTTTTTAGGGGGGTGGGGTGGGGCACTTGAAAATTAATTATGGAAGGACGGACATTTGTTAAATTCTATATTTCCTAATTAAATTATATATAGTTTCTATCTGGTCAAGGGAGATGACTGGAAGAAGCAGGTATCCAGCTAACGTTTATTTCAACATTCCACTGTAAAGTCTGCTGGGCTGGGTGCCGGGCCCTAACTGACAACATAATTTATGTCTATGGTATTTAGGAGTATGTAGGTACAAGGAAGCCGTTAAGGCGAATATTTTAGTCACCAAGCTGGATCTCTATTGGTGCGCTCAACATGGTGGATAAAGCAAGGAAAGAAATCAGTTTCTTATAGGTATTTCTTCGGATGGGGGGGGGGGCACTGCTCCAAAGATAGAAATCAGAAGTATCTGTCAGGCATCTCTTTGGACTCCCCCCTCTCAAATAGAGAAAGTATCTATTGTTATGTATTAATTTATAAAGAAAATAATTTAACTTAACCAGTGTCCGCTCCCCTCCACCTCCCCCCCCCCTCCAAAAAAAAAGTGCAAAACTTTCAAGTGCCCCCCCCCCCCTCCGAAAAAAGGCTGAAAGAAACCCAGCCAGAGTGTTATGGACTAGGCGACACAACAGTCATAGAGAGTAGCTACATCTTTTAGGTAGAATCGTATCGTAGACGCTGTGACGTGTACAGTGACAAAGACAACAAGCTAAAATGTATAGAGTGAAATATTACAAACTTTACATTCTAATTGACAATATCATCAAATTTACATTCAAAGTGACCATACTATCATTTTACATTTATAGTGAAAATACTAGCAAATTTACTTTCAAAGTGACAATACTAGCAAATTTACTTTCAAAGTGACAATATCATCAAATTTACTTTCAAAGTGACAATACTAGCAAATTTACAAGTATAATGACAATCCCACCGAATAATAACAGTATAGTGACAAGCCCAACTACTGTACACTATATATAGGCCTATATCAACAATTCCGTGTTATAGTGACAATCACGTTGATTTAAAATTGAAGTGACGGTGGCATTGAATTATATTTGGAGTGACAATCCCACCAAATTTACTCAAATAGTGACAATCTAACCAAATTTACGCAAATTGTGACAATCCCATAACATGTACGATTGGATTGTATTCACAATCCCTCTAAATTTAATAAATCGCGCTAAATATTCGCGAATAAAAACAATCTCATCAAATTTACAACTGTCATTTTTGTGATTGTCACAAACCATGGACCAGTAATTTAAAACCATTCTTAGATAAACCCAAGCTGAATGCAGTCTATAGCAACCCGTCATAGCACACACATCGATCTTATTACTGTCAAAATGGTACGGTTAGATGCTTGAACCGGTCCGGCGCGCTCTAATTATCTCATTAATTAAGTTATTTTAGATCACGAAATGCTAAGGTCTTACTTCTTTCTGTGACAGTTCGCTGGATACCCGAAACTACCCCCACCCCCCCTGCCACCGTTACAAAGACAAAGAGCTTGAACCACGAGTACTTAATCCTTGGAGCTTCACGAACCGAATCCCAATAGCAACCAGTGTTACATTAGCTTGTGGAGGTGACGCATACCATGGACGGGGGTAGGGGTGGGTAGGTGGGGGAGATATTCTGGTGGGGATGGGTCAGTAATTTTAAAATGTTGATGATTTTCGATTAATTCTCATGTTGAGCTGTTGATTAAAAGCGAGGACAGTCGTTTAGGCTCTAAATGTTTGATAGACTTACGTGATGTTTACACGATAAACCATATTTGGTTTGGATGTTTGATAGACTTACGTGATGTTTACACGATAAACCATATTTGGTTTGGATGTTTGATAGACTTACGTGATGTTTACACGATAAACCATATTTGGTTTGGATGTTTGATAGACTTACGTGATGTTTACACGATAAACCATACTTTTGTTTGGATGTTTGATAGACTTACGTGATGTTTACACAATAAACCATATTTGGTTTGGATGTTTGATAGACTTACGTGATGTTTACACGATAAACCATATTTTGTTTGGATGTTTGATAGACTTACGTGATGTTTACACGATAAACCATATTTGGTTTGGATGTTTGATAGACTTACGTGATGTTTACACGATAAACCATACTTTTGTTTGGATGTTTGATAGACTTACGTAATGTTTACACGATAAACCATATTTGGTTTGGATGTTTGATAGACTTACGTAATGTTTACACGATAAACCAAATTTGGTTTGGATGACTTACAAATGTGCAGTGTGGCCCTCTCTCTCCACACGCTGGGGTGAAACAGCCCACAGCCGACGTTATTAGATGGACGTCAGAAAACCAAATAACCTTTCATAACCAAACTATTTCAAATATAGCAATTTTGAGCTTTTGAGCGGGAGGGTAGTAGACTGAGGCGTGACGTCATTTCAGTAGGAGTGGATCTGGCTTTTTGTGACGATGTGTGACGGTGGGGATGGGTGAGGTTAAAATCGCTTATTTACAAAGCCTGACGTCATATATGGGTGTCCCATTGAAGCAAATTGCCCCGTGTCTAGTGTGGACCGATTTAACAATGTTTTCTTTAGCCGCGAGATTGAGCCGGCGGTGATTGATTTTGTTTGGTTAAATCGCTTACAGCTGTTATCGGACAACGTCTTTCGTTGTTCGGTCCTAAAGGAGTCTTTTGTTCCGCTAATCCGGGCTTCGCAAAACAATAAATAATAGACGTAAGTGCTGTAGCTTGATCAATGTTAAGGTCTTTTTCGACTAGAATTCGGTTCGGTGAAATTACACAGTAATACACAGGTATATTACATATATACTACACAGGTATATTACATAGTGCTGCACAGGTATTAAAAACTATATAGTAATACAAATTATATATCAAAGTACTGCGCATGCATATTACATAGGGCACAGGTAAAAAGCACAATACAACTTATATAACAGTACTATAAGTGTCTAGAGCACAGTAGAACACGCATGGGGCCTATATATAACGGAGTTATATACACATTTACAATAAACTAAAACGCAGGTATAAACGTAATACAAACTGTTGTAAAGTATATAATATTGGTATATAACAGATATATATGTATGTACTGGTGCATTCAACTAAAGAGATATTTCCTGAGTACCATCGTAGTGAGTGTAATAGCTTGCAATAGATGTAGATTTAGAAGACAATTACAGTTTCCAAATGAAAGTTAGTGCAGTAGAGGAGGAGGGGGGGGGGTGAGGCTGAAAGGGCTGCACAGTGTCGTATAGTTTCGATTTTTTAAAGATAAGTTATAATCCAGCACGATTTAAAAGTAAGGGTTGTAACACATTTATCCTGGATTTATACTACTCAAGGAATAGAAGTTGTAATTGAATATTATTCTCCTATATGTTTCGCAATTTCAGCCTGATATTTTTATTTTCATTAAAAACAATTCTAAACACACACCTACCTAAACTTGATAGACAAAAGCGTCACTAGACAAATTGAGCTTTTGTTAGTCAACGCGATATGGCGCTAGTATTTAAATATCCTGTAAATTTTCATGATTGTTCCACGTAGGGTGGTTTGAGATATTCTTTGTTTTCTTTTAAATTCGGTAGAACTTTTTCTAAAAGTCATTTTTTTTGTCTCTTTTAATTGCAAGTGCCAAATATCTCGCCCTTTCTTCGTTTCCTGATGGACTTAGACTCTATTTCAAATGTTTGTGAAATTCTTTTGCTAAACGAACGTAGGCGCCACAGTGCTCACGGGGGAGCCTAGGGTGCTCCGGGTCACCCGACCCCAGGGGCGCCGACGGATAAGCCTGGTGCAGTTTAACAGTTGAATCAAGTGGTACTCGCGCCCTCCTGTGTAGGACGCACAATCAGCAGGCCCCTGCTACTTAGATAGACACTGGGGAACTCTGGATACCACATCACACACTGCCGGGGCGCCGCCACTGTGAAAAATTTATCTTAGAAAACGTACCAGGCGTACTCCCAATAACTCCGCAAATTGTTATGGCCATCGGATGAAAGGTGTAGTTACGCATAAAATACAAACAAACCCATAGACAGACAAACAGATGGATTTTTTTCTATTTCTCTAAAGTTTTAATTTTTTAACGTTTAATTCATCCATTTAAAAACACAATTTGAGTTTGTTTTCTATCGAAAACATCTAGGTTGATGAACGTTGTTTGCAAGTTATAACATACGACAATTTCTTCTGGGCGCATTGATTAATGTGATAAAATCAATGACTAAAGCTAATGACAACAAATCTCCTAATTAAAAATGATTCATTTAAAAATGTGTTTATTCCATACCTAGTATCTTGAGCTTAGATTATAAATGTCTTTCATCCAGTTCTGGATTATCACCGCAATATTGAATCACAAAACCACTCCAAACAGGCCGCGTGTATACTTAGACAAGACATTACTTTGTTATAGAGGCTATGCAATGTTTATGCCACAAAAGCATTCCGCGACAGCCGTAAATAACAATTATAATGACAGTACAATCCACTTTAGAACCGACAAAACACCGGGGTGAGGCGGGGGAGGGGTAACCAGTAAACTGTCAGAAAATGATCATAGTCTGGGTGGCATGGACTAAAGTTCTAGACCAAAGTTGACCACACTTCCTGATAACCGTTGGCTGATGACCGATGATGTGTTCTCGATAAGCTCTTTTGTGTTTGAACAAATACCGTTAGCTGCATTACTAAATGTTTAACTTGCTTAACACTGAGAAAAACCGCGTGACACAAGCAAGTCAGCAGGAATATATATATATATATATATATATATATATATATATATATATATATATATATATATATATATATATATATATACATTATTTAGTTATATTAGTGTATTTCTTATTTCACAAAATTTAGATTTTTAAACCGGGGCACTCCCAAATTTTATAAAAACTATTGCAGTTAAAACATTATTCAGATCACATTTTATATGGGGTCGCTACCTGAGCCAGAAGATTCAGCAATTTTTTTCTATATTCAGCATGAATTCGGATATCATAGTTAGGATTATAGTAACTTTCTAAACATTACAAAAAAATACAAAAGCCTTTAATTATTAGTATATAATAAAAGATACAAGAATAATTTTTTTTCGTACACATTTTCTTTTTCTAAAAACTTAATTTTTTTTCATTTTCTATTTTTAAAATCGAATCAAATTGTTTGTTTTTGTACTTAGGGGTATGTTTATTCTTTTTCTTGGAGAGTATAAATCAGTGTTTCTTCCAAACTTTTTTCACCGGGGGGGGGGGGGGGGGGCACTTGCATTTTTGGGGGGGGGGGGCGGACTAAAATTTCCTGGGGGGGTGGACACTATTCAGAGTATATATTTTCTATACAAATTCAATTTTATTGGGGGGGGGGGTGGTAGACCTCTTCCAGAGATGCCTGGAAGAAACTCTGACTATAAATTAACGGTATTTTAGATATGAAGAACATAACATTACATAACTGTGTCTTTATTTCTAAACTTTCAAAGATAATGGCTGGCGCTTTTTAATTTTTGAACTAAAAATAATAAGTAACAAAGTTTTTGGCTAATTATAACAATATACTTCCAAAATTTTGATAGTAACTGTGTGAAACAAACAGGGAATACTGCATCAGACAAACACGTATCTTATTTTTAGTTTCGATAATTGAATAAGGCTGGTTATGTTTGGAAGCTTTATAGAAATAATGATATAATAAGGCCTATATGGATATATATATATATATATATATATATATATATATATATATATATATATATATATATATATATATATATATATATATAGTGAACGATAATTGACGGTTTTATGAAGTAAATATTTTGACGCTAAAAACATTTAATAGCAACTGTAGCTCAGGTCACTAGCGTTATTTGGTTAAGCTCAAACTCTGAGTTCCCTAGGTGGGGAGGTGTCAGTGAGTAGGGGGGTCTGAGTACCATATAACCCACCCCCGTTTTACGCTCGGCAGACGGATTAGTGTTGACGTGTCAATCTTCTCTGGCTGAATCCAAACATCGATCAACTAATCTGACTGAATCCAAACATCGATCAACTGATCTGACTGAATCCAAACATCGATCAACCGATCTGACTGAATCCAAACATCGATCAACTAATCTGACTGAACCCAAACATCGATCAACTGATCTGACTGAATCCAAACATCGATCAACCGATCTGACTGAATCCAAACATCAATCAACTGATCTGACTGAACCCAAACATCGATCAACTGATCTGACTGAATCCAAACATCGATCAACCGATCTGACTGAATCCAAACATCAATCAACTGATCTGACTGAACCCAAACATCGATCAACTGATCTGACTGAATCCAAACATCGATCAACCGATCTGACTGAATCCAAACATCAATCAACTGATCTGACTGAATCCAAACATCGATCAACCGATCTGACTGAACCCAAACATCGATCAACTAATCTGACTGAATCCAAACATCGATCAACCGATCTGACTGAATCCAAACATCGATCAACTAATCTGACTGAATCCAAACATCGATCAACCGATCTGACTGAATCCAAACATCGATCAACTAATCTGACTGAATCCAAACATCGATCAACTAATCTGACTGAATCCAAACATCGATCAACCGATCTGACTGAATCCAAACATCAATCAACTGATCTGACTGAACCCAAACATCGATCAACCGATCTGACTGAATCCAAACATCGATCAACCGATCTGACTGAATCCAAACATCGATCAACCGATCTGACTGAATCCAAACATCGATCAACTAATCTGACTGAATCCAAACATCGATCAACTAATCTGACTGAATCCAAACATCGATCAACCGATCTGACTGAATCCAAACATCGATCAACCGATCTGACTGAATCCAAACATCGATCAACCGATCTGACTGAATCCAAACATCGATCAACTAATCTGACTGAATCCAAACATCGATCAACTAATCTGACTGAATCCAAACATCGATCAACCGATCTGACTGAATCCAAACATCAATCAACTGATCTGACTGAACCCAAACATCGATCAACCGATCTGACTGAACCCAAACATCGATCAACTAATCTGACTGAATCCAAACATCGATCAACCGATCTGACTGAATCCAAACATCGATCAACCGATCTGACTGAATCCAAACATCAATCAACTAAACCTTTCAAGTAATCTGGAACCCGATATCCGAATAAGTCAACTGCCTACAGTCAGTGTACTTAGTTGGCGCGTCTATCTGAAGTCATCTCTTGCATGACATGTAGCCTTAGCTCTAGCTTTAGCTTTAGCTTTAGCTTTAGCTTTAGCTTTAGCTTTAGCTTTAGCTTTAGTTTTAGTTTTAGCTTAAGCTTTAGTTTCAGCTTTAGCTTTAGGTTTAGTCTTAGTTTTAGCTTTAGCTTTAGTTTTAGCTTAAGCTTTAGCTTTAGCTTTAGCTTTAGCTTTAGCTTTAGCTTTAGCTTTAGCTTTAGCTTTAGCTTTAGCTTTAGCTTTATGGATAGCGTCTAACCTTAGAGATTTCATGTATGGATAGCGTCTAACCTTAGAGAATTAATGTATGGATAGCGTCTAACCTTAGAGAATTAATGTATGGATAGCGTCTAACCTTAGAGAATTAATGTATGGATAGCGTCTAACCTTAGAGAATTAATGTATGGATAGCGTCTAACCTTAGAGAATGAATGTATGGATAGCGTCTAACCTTAGAGAATGAATGTATGGATAGCGCCTAACCTTAGAGAATGAATGTATGGATAGCGCCTAACCTTAGAGAATTAATGTATGGATAGCGTCTAACCTTAGAGAATTAATGTATGGATAGCGTCTAACCTTAGAGAATGAATGTATGGATAGCGCCTAACCTTAGAGAATTAATGTATGGATAGCGTCTAACCTTAGAGAATTAATGTATGGATAGCGTCTAACCTTAGAGAATTAATGTATGGATAGCGTCTAACCTTAGAAAATTAATGTATGGATAGCGTCTAACCTTAGAGATTTAATGTATGGATAGCCTCTAACCTTAGAGAATTAATGTATGGATAGCGTCTAACCTTAGAGAATTAATGTATGGATAGCGTCTAACCTTAGAGAATTAATGTATGGATAGCGTCTAACCTTAGAAAATTAATGTATGGATAGCGTCTAACCTTAGAGAATTAATGTATGGATAGCGTCTAACCTTAGAGAATTAATGTATGGATAGCGTCTAACCTTACCTTACTCTGATAATGGTTATCAATGTCTACTCTCTGTGAAAGAACACAAATATAATGGGAGAACAAGACAAAGCTTTATAAGAGAATGTTCTTTGTTTTTACAGCAGTCATTACTTATCCTTTATGGCATGACCCCCCCCCCTTCTCCCCCCCCCCCCATGTATAGTCAAACTGAACAAGACTTGTCATGCGGGATAGCTGGTAGTTCAGTGGGGGTAGGGGGGGGGGGTTATATATGACAGGCCAACATTAGATTGTAGTCGTGTTAACACTGGCAGTGTATTCAGTTTATTGGTGCAGCTCTAACAAATATCTTAAGATTAACTTACATTTACGGACTTCGAAAAATTATGCAATGTTTTAGCGAAGTTTAATTTTAAAGGTAAAGCACAAAGTCACGTTATCGTCTTTGTTGCAGTTCACAAAGAATACCAAAAAGACAACAAACGCATACTAGTGGTAGTCACTACCATCCCACGGCCGTTGAGGTTTTTTTACTTTCTCGTAGACGGAGTATTGAGGTGGAGTATTGAGTGGAGTATTGAGTGGAGTATTGAGTGGAGTATTGAGTGGAGTATTAAGTGGAGTATTAAGTGGAGTATTGAGTGGAGTATTGAGGTGGAGTATTGAGTGAAGTATTAAGTGGAGTATTGAGTGGAGTATTGAGTGGAGTATTAAGTGGAGTATTGAGTGGAGTATTGAGGTGGAGTATTGAGTGGAGTATTATATTATAGTCGAGCAAAAAAAATCGATATATATTACAAGTTTCAACTTCCTGAGTTGAAAAATTTGTCCAAAAAAAATATTGAGTTGGCCTAACTATTTTATCTGACTTGAAGGAGTGTAGCTGCCAGTTGCATGTCTCGGGACCACTTCTCAACCCAAGCTGCCAGTCGCACGTCTTGGGACCACTTCTCAACCCACTAAACATGTTAATCTACTACCTAATGTTTTAGACAATGTTAGTGTCGACAATAGATCACCGGATGGGATAGAGCGACCCCACCCCCCGAACATTAATTCAGATTTAAGTTTTAAAGTTAATTGTAATAAAAATTGTATTAGTTAAAGGCCTGTAGTTCCACCATACAAATTGTACAAGAATGTGTGCACTAAAATGTAGTACTTATATTCGGTATTGTTGGATCTACGATTTATAGTGTATTGCTCTTTAAAAGAGCGGAAGTTACCAATGGCTGGTTGATCCTAAGTAAATAGCGGAGGCTTCTTAAAATAAACAATTTTCGATAAGGAATTCCAATAGTTCAACACAACTGTCGCCCTTTTACTTGCCACCATGTCCTCCCCCCCCCCCCCCCCCCGCAAGTACAGCAATGGTCTTCTCCATAATTCTTCTCCCCTAATCTTGCTAACGTTATAAGCTAAGACCGAACTAAAAGTCTGACGAGTAAATTAACTAAAAGTCTGACCATAGACTGAACTGATATATATATATATATATATATATATATATATATATATATATATATATATATATATATATATATATATATATATAGTGAGTGTACATGAAATTAAATTCACTCACCTAGAATTAATTAACTAGGGGGAGGGGGGATTTCAGTGGAGGCAATGAGGGAGGAGGGAGGGTGCTTCTGGCTAACGTGTAGGGGGGGGTTGGTTCGTTGAGTGAGGACGGCGTGGCTATAATTGTCCAGCTTTTAGGTTGGGTAACTTTTCTAACGTGTGGGGTTTTTTGTAACGTGATTGGGGGTTCGGGTTGGGTTTAGTATAACATGTAACTACAGTAATTAGGGCAGAGGGTATCTTCTGAAATAGCCTGAGGTCAAGTGGACAATAACCCCACGTGCTGGAAGTCTCTATGACAGGCACCTTAGTACCAGAACATGAGACGTCATCGCTAACAAACAAAAACAACCATCGCCAAGCCTTGAATCAGGGTTTGGCTAAATTACTAGCGTCAGCTGTCGACATTAAAGCAATAAATAAAGAAATAAAACAAGAAACGGATAATGTCAGCTGTCAACAATACATTTAAACAATAATTAAATAAATAAAACAAGAACTGGGTAATTGAACATCGATTGGTTAAGGTAGACAAATGGGCTTGTTAGTTCCTGGTCGATAAGTTTACTGCACAATATATGGGTCACTCTTGTTGTAATGTGGTACTCAGTGGGTTTACAGGGGAGGTTGGAGTGTATGTGAGAATAGGGGTGATGGGGTAGGGTGTATGTTGGGAGGGGGAGGGTGTTCGTGTAGGATAGTGGTGTACATATGTGTGTTTATGTGTGTGTGTGGTAGAGGTGTATGTGTGTGGTAGCGGTGTGTGTTGTAGTGGTGTATGTGTGTGGTGGTGTTGTTGAATGTGTTTGTGGTTGAGGTGTATACGAGGGTTCGATGTGCCCCTACAATATGTGTAACTCTGTTAGAAACTCGGATTAAGTGGCAAGCTATATATATATATATATATATATATATATATATATATATATATATATATATATATAATGTATACATATATATATATATGTATATAACGGATATATGTGAGAGATGTGTGTGTC